>NW_026623853.1:200009-205394 GCF_030028575.1 Malurus melanocephalus | reverse complement strand
TTTTGTTTTCTTGTTCATGGTTTTTTTTCCCCCTTTTCCCTGTCTGTAATCACCAGAGCTCCCTGCTGCCTGCAATTTGTCTGGGCAGCTCTGCGAGTCGCAGCGAACATGTCCGACACAGCTTAAATCTTGATCTGAGCAAATCTCTTTGAGGCTTTCTCATTTCAACAAAGCTCTGCTTCAGCTGCTTCAGCTCCTACGAGTGCCAGGCCCTGCTCAGTCAATTATCTGTGAGYCTGGTTCTCTTCAGCACACTCAGAGAGTTTTGACAAATTCCTGATTCATCAAACTCCCTCAGGGTGGGGGGAGAAACTCAGGGTGGGAATGAACAGCAAATCCCTGATGCCACAAATCCTGCAGGGTCTCCTCCAAATTTGCAGTTCAGCTGCACTGAATTTCACCCCTTTGTGTCTCACACACTGGGGGTGGTGGCTGCTTTCTGGTGAGCTCTGCTTTAGCTGGGACAGCAAAGGGACATCTCCCCTGGCTGCTGTGACCCATCCCCTGCACCCCTGAACTCTTCCCTGTGCTGACACCACCCCAAAAAACCTTGCTGAGCCCAGCAGCTTCCCAAACTCTGCCCCTGCTGCTTTTGGGCAAAGCTGAAATGAGGCAGACTTCAGCAAACTAGATTTGTTTCTCCACATTCTAGTCCCCTTTTTTTTTTTTTTGTTGTTCCATGGCCTGAAATATTATTTTCTGAGGGCTTGTATATTTAATAACAGGTTTTGCATGCCAGCTTACCGTGAGGCTTTTGTGTGTGTATACAGAAACATCAGATGAAATGCTGAAAGGTGTGTTTGTAATTTGAGTTTATAAGTGAAGTGGGTTGCTTTTCTCTCCCAGAGGTTAATCTGCTCCTGCACATCCACTGCCACATCTTATACAATTTGGAAGTTGATCTCTTAAAGCAGAGATGTTTTTCTTTGCAGGCTGCTTATTGTAACACATTATGTGGTATAATATCATTCTGTTCAACAACTCTCCGTTCTGTTGTGCAAACAGCACAGGCAAAAGGAGGGGGGAAGGGGAATAAATAAGCAGAAATCCTCCTTTGCTGGAGCCGAGCTGCTCTCAGGGAAACGCACACATTTGTATTCTGTCGCTGCTGCCATGACCAAAGAGATCTCCTGGTCCCAGAGCTCCAATTTAGAAAATCTCACTCTACAGTGCTTTGAAGAAAAAGCCTTTCTCGAGTGAAAAACCCAGTGATTGTGGCAATGAGTGGCTGTTGGTGCTCGGGGACCCCKGGCACAGCTCTGCTCCTGCGGGGCAGGGTGAGAGATGGAGAGCTGGGAATCTGGAGCTGAAATTCTGCACCAGYTCTCCTCTTCTCTCCTCTCCAGCATTAAAGAATCATATCTCGCTTTAAACTCTGGTCAACCTCCATTTCCCAAGTCTTGTGTTTCGGGTTTATTATGAATTATTGAAACGAGAAGGCAGCTTGACTCCGGCGTGGGCAAGCGCTGCTGATGCTGAGGGCGTGGATGGTGGTGGGACTCTGGAATTTATAGATATTTACAGATATTTATAGATATTTAYASATATTYACAGATATTTATTTACAGATATTTACAGATGTTTCCATACATTTACAGGATATTTCTTTGTTTCTCTGAAAAAAGAGTGTGGCTGTGAGTCTGTGAGTCTGCTGAGGGCGCGGATGGTGGTTGGACTCTGTGGAATTTACAGATATTTCCAGATATTTTCAGATATTTCCAAATATTTCCAGATATTTCCATATATTTACAGATATTTACAGACATTTACAGACATTTACAGATATTTTCAGATATTTCCATACATTTCCAGGGTATTTCTTTGTTTCTCTGCACAGGTGGTGTGGCTGTGAGTCACACTGTGATGTGTCTGATCTCAAGGCCTCACATGATGTGCTCTGAGGACACTCCACATTCCTTTTCCCAGCGTTTCTGTGGGATTTTTGAAGCTCACCCCGTGCCAAACAAATGATCTGAGTGTTCTTGGGTGCTGTAGAAACCCTTCCCAACCTGCCCCAAAAACGTGCCAGGGTCAGGCTGAGATCAGAGCTCATTTCCTCATTTCCTGATCTTTGCTAATTGCCAGCAGAACCTGGTGCTGCTGTGATGGATGAACAGTAAGGATTCAAGAAACTTAGAAAAAACAGAGCTATTTTGCTGAACTTTCAGTTGAATAATGGTAAAAAAGGGTGCTGGGATGCAGTGATGTCAGAAAGCGTGAAGGCAGCRGGAGGAATCAGAATCTCCGGTGGTTTGCAGCATCGCCATCTCTCCTTTTTGATGGCAAAGAAAGATGAAACACTACAAAGATATTCCCAGAGAGAAAATAGATGTCATACAACATTTAAATAGATCCTTTCAAGAAGGAGAGCTGCAGAAACCCTTATAACTAGCTCAGGAGTGTGAACCTGCTGATCTTTTTTATTTTTTTTTCAAGCCTGGTAGGGCTGATAGCAGGCTTTAAATACACAGCTCTGTTGTCCTGGTGGCTTCATTCTATTGTCCACCTCCTGCCTGATGTACCAGGGAATAACAAAAGGAATACAAAATGAATGTTTAAAGGAGCTTTGTACTGCACAAAGAAAGATATTTTGAAATAGAGAACTGGTTAAAATGGGAGTTTTAAAGACTGTGCAGGAATTCATGGCAATAGAGAGAGCACAAGTGGCAAAGAAGGTTTCTCATGTGGTGGAACTGGAATGTTGGTGACTGAGAGATCAGTTTTCACTGTTTTTTTGGTGCAGAGTCAGGACTGGCCGCTCCTGCAGGGGGTTTAAGGGGTTTTTCTGCAGGGTTTGGGTACAAGAGATATTTGTGAACTCCCTGGCACTCAGGAGTTGGGCTCTGAAATTCTTTAGTGGCTTTAAAAGCACAAAATCCATCAGTGCTGTGAGTGTGAGCAGCTCTGTCACCGAGGGCAAATCTGGGGACAGAAAGCCACCAGTTGCTCTGACTGATTGCACCCAAAATACATCTCTTCTTATGGCAAAGCTGATAAAATTTTGAGAGGTTTCTTGTACTTACAGGCTCAGCTGAGCAGATTAAACATTACATAATGTGCCTCTCAGGGGCACTGCATGATTAATGAATGCTTACAAAGTGCTTTGTTAAATATGACATGGTACTAATGTCTCTCTTGTAACAGAAAAACTGAGGAGGAGTTGGGCAGAAATTACGTTCCCTGAAAAGGCATTTTCTACATTTTTTTCTTGAAAGTAATTTAGTGAATGAAGTAAAATAAACTTTGAATGATTGCAGCATAAAGCAAAGCACCAGATTCCTCTTCTTGTGTCAGAAGAGGAATTCAGCTGCTCAGGAAATCTGAGCAGTAAAGCCACAAAAACTTTAGAAAAGGCAATGTGGAACTCAGTAATTGGCAACTTCCCTGCGCCATCAAGAATAGAGAAGGAATATAACCTGAAGCTAAAATAAGACATTTTTGAAATTATTCCTGCTGTGATAGCTGAACTTTGATTTATTTTTATTATTTCGCACTGACAAATGGATCAGAATGGAGCTTTGACTTTCAGATTTCTCTGCAACAAAAAAAATATTTTGGACACAATAAATCTAAGGGCTCCATTTTGGAAAAGTGGGAACAGTTACAGAAAAAAATATTGCAAGGTGTGTGTATGTCTCTGTWTGAAGCTGGAAGAGAAATGATACATCTATTCAATTAAAAATCAATATTTATAAAGAACCCTGCCAGGATTAATTGCATAGGGCTGGGCTGAGGCTGCTGCAAATCAACACTGATATATTGGCTTTTATTTTTGACAGATGAAGAGCTGGCCTTCAATTTTGGTGGCTCTAAATTAAACTCAGGGTAACCCAATATTGGCCTTACATGTGTCTTTGTCTGCCTTCTCCCTGAGAGAAAACTCTGGGTATTGAGAGGAAAAATCCATACAGATTCATGTTTGGTGAATTCATGACAATTCCTTGCTGTGGCTGTCACTGGGAATGACGGGGACAGATCAGAGGCAGATTCTGCTCAGTTTTGWGAAGGATTTAAAGAATTGACCCTGCCCATGAGCATTTCCAGATCTTACCTACTTTCCTCCCAGAGATCCTAATATTGCTCTGATTTTTCCATCTGCTTTGTTTTCTAATTACATTACAGATTTTTTTAAAAAAAATTAAAATGTGTTTTTTTTCCTTCTATGTTAAAAAGAGAAAAGGGAAAATAAAAGTTACTGTATTTCTGAAAGGGAGGGGTTTAAAAAGACATATTTCTAATTTGCTTGGGAATTTTAGACTGAGAGTGTAAATTCCAGCATGGTGGTGTTTGCATCCATATTTCACTGACATAAATGAGGAGGAAATGTGGCAGAATGTTGTGAAGAACAGACACAAATCTGAGTTTTACCTTCAGCCTTTCAAGGCACCCCAAACCTGACCTGCTGTGTTCAGTTTGGACAGAAAATCATATTTTTAATTGCTCTCTCTATGTCCTGAGGAGCTGCTGAGCAGTTCAGGGATGAGATGGAGCATTTGTTGGGTAAGATTGGTGTAAATTCACCCCTGGAACACCGAGGTTTCCTTTGGCTGCCTGGATGGGGCCAATGGGATGGCCAAGAATGTGGATTTGAGAGAGAAAAGCGTTTGATGGCAATTTATCTGTGCTGGGAATTTGCCAGAAGAGCTCAGGATGTTCAGGTTAGGCTGTACCTGCCTTTAGACCTGTGAAAAAGGAGATTAMAAACATCTAAGAGTGGGCCTGGAGAGTCCAGGAATTCTTAAACTCTTGGGAGTTTAAAAAAACTCACAATCCTGGCAAAAAAACCTTTCACCTGGCCACATTTTCAACAGGGAGGACCTTTTCTGACTTTAGGGTTTGYGAGTTCCACACCATAAGAACTCTTTATGATTTATATGCTGTGAGCACAAGTTTCTATGGTGCTTCATTTCATAGCATTTATTATTGTCCTGGATGCTAAGCAGTATTTATTATTGCSTGTATAAACTATACTAAACTACAATGATTTATTTCTTGAAAAAGTACCAAATTTTTATTTGATTAAAAACCCCCACAAATCCCTTGAAATTATCAAGTGAAGATTTTGTGGCTTTGAGAAAAAAAATTAATGTTCCTGAATATTTAATTTTTTGGTAAGGCCATATATAAAGTCAAGCAGTTAACTGACATTTGGATTATGATTTTGACATGCTGTACAACATAAAAAATGTGGTGYTGTTTTTGGAGTGCTGCACCCAGGTCCATAAAACTGCTGCAGGACCTTATGGCCCTGCATAAATCTTGTG
Source organism: Malurus melanocephalus (assembly GCF_030028575.1). Classification (NCBI taxonomy): domain Eukaryota; kingdom Metazoa; phylum Chordata; class Aves; order Passeriformes; family Maluridae; genus Malurus; species Malurus melanocephalus. The sequence goes on along the minus strand of NW_026623853.1, from coordinate 200,130 downwards.
GRGCTGAAACATTAATAACTGAAATTAGTTACTGATTGTGCTGGTAATGCCTTCAGAATGAAAAAGGGCTGAAGGCTGCTCTGCCAGGAGCTGGGATTAATGCTGACTCTGGTTTGAATGG
>NW_026623853.1:191632-199189 GCF_030028575.1 Malurus melanocephalus | reverse complement strand
CACAGAGCAGACTCTGGACAGGCCTGGTGGGAATCAGGACAATATCAAAGGTGAGGGTGTCCAAATTTCAAGTCCAAAATGATTTATGAGTTTATTTGTGAGTGATGATGATTGCTGGGAGTGGAGCTGCTGATTTGAGTCACACACAGCTCAGCAGGCACACTAAAATCCTCTATATCACATTTTAATGTTATTATTTCTTACTGACACTGCTGAAAAGAGAGATTCAAGGATTCCCAGGCTGAGAATGCAAAGGGTTCTCTGCATGGGGAAAAGTTCTCAAGGGATTTTTCTTTTCCTGACATTGATGAGAGCAAGTTGGACATTTGGGATTTATGGCAACCTCCAGAATGTGAGATAATGCCTCGGGGAGGTGGCTAAAAATTGCCAACACACTCTTTGTTGAGGAATGCTGGGCTGTGTGAGTCACTGGGAATGAAATCCAGGAGAGCAGTATTTATACCCAAACAGGATTCATTTTCACCCCATTGTAAAGTTTTCCTCTTTACTCATGGATTTGAGAACATCTTGTTCACCACAACTTAGTCACAAATGTGCCCCACTACAAGAGTCCACTTGGAAGAGCTGTGACTGTACCTATTGAAATTCCTGCTGCAATGTGATTTTTATTTTTTTATAGTCATTGTTCTGAAGTCTTGTGATTTTTATTTTTTTATAGTCATTGTTCTGAAGTCTTATGATTTTTATTTTTTATAGTCATTGTTCTGAAGTCTTAAGCACTTGTGAGACGCTGTTCTAATTCGTTCCTCCAAAAACATTGGTGGGGACAATAGCTGTTCAGAAGTGTGTAATAATGTGCTTTTTGTGTGGAATTTTCAGAAATTTCACACTTTTCAGTGCTGTGTGAGCTGTGTTACAGCTGCAGGGTTGGGTGTGACAGTGGGATGGTGTACAGAGCACTGTGACACATTTTCCTATTTACAAAAACCCCTCTGAATGTCCTCAAGAACAGCCCCAAAGGTGACTCTGCAAAGGCAATCCTGGTGCAGAGAGACTCTTGGGGTGCTCCCCCCCTCGTGGGTACAAACTCTGAAAAAAACCCCAATAAATAACATTTAGGTCTGGCTTTGTGAAGCTGAGACYRAGCTGAGGCYRAAAACCCATCTGGRCCTGGGCCTGGCTGGGCTKTGGGGAGRGTTTGGGAGAATTTGGGAGKRTTTGGGGGGATTTGGRGGGGTTTGGGAAGGTTTTAGGGGCGTTTGGGAGGGTTTGGGGGCCTCTGGGAGGGTCTGGGAAGTTCTGGGAAGATTTGGGAAACAAATATTCCTCTTCGGAGCATTGAGGGGGCGAAGAACAAAGAAATTTCGGATTTGGAGTGAATATTTTTGGCTTCCTAGCKTGAGCTGTGTCTGTTGGGGGGACATGGAAGGCCACCCTTCCCTGGCCATGGTGTCACCCCCTGTGATGAGTTTTGAAGGGTCTTTGCTTTAAAAAAATCCACAAAACTGAGTGTGAGAATCTCTCCTTTCATTCTGCAGGAGAGAGGGTGGGAGGGAGAGGCATTTCAACCAGCTCAAAATAACAAAAAAAAAGCCAATAAAAAGATTCCCACTGAMTTCATATTTTTAAAGCGGTGTGACTTTTGAAGGCAGCCCCCTGAATTCAGGGCTGAGTCACAATATTTGAATACTACAGATCGGGGATGGAGAGATGGATGATCCCAGGTGGGATCAGTAATGGGGAGAGGAGGAGGAGGAGGAGGAGAGGGGGAGAAGAGCAGGAGTAGAGCAGGAGTAGAGCAGGAGCAGAGCAGGAGTAGAACAGGAGTAGAGCAGGAGTAGAGCACGAGTAGAGCAGGAGCAGAGCAGGAGCAGAGCAGGAGTAGCGCAGGAGCAGGAGAAGGAGCAGTGCAGGAGTAGAGCAGGAGTAGAGCAGGAGTAGAGCAGGAGCAGAGCAGGAGCAGAGCAGGAGAAGGAGCAGAGCAGGAGCAGGAGTAGAGCAGGAGCAGAGCAGGAGTAGAGCAGGAGTAGAACAGGAGTAGAGCAGGAGTAGAGCACGAGTAGAGCACGAGTAGAGCAGGAGCAGAGCAGGAGTAGAGCAGGAGCAGAGCAGGAGTAGAGCAGGAGCAGAGCAGGAGTAGCGCAGGAGCAGGAGAAGGAGCAGTGCAGGAGCAGAGCAGGAACAGAGCAGGAGCAGGAGCAAAGCAGGATTTCGGCCCAGAACTGGATTATTGTTTCATCCATATCCAGTTTAAAATATTTGAATTATGCTTTCAGCATGCAAATTAATCTTCGTGTGTTTGTAGATGGAGAAACTGTGCAGGATTCTATTGATATGGTATTAAAGGACAAGGAGCAATGGAAATGGAACCGAATATTTACAACAAAAAAGAGGAAAAAGAGGCACAATAACATCTAAAATGATATCCTGCATGAACCAAATGAGAGGGAAAAGGCCTGTCAGGATGTAACAGAAGTTGCTTTGGTGTCTCTAGGACAGATTTGTAGATGGTACAGAATTTCAGGGGTTGGTTGTTATTTCTACACCGTCTGAGATTGCCCTGACCCCCAAAAGAAAGGCACAGCTGCTGCTGCTGCTGCTGCTTGGAGCATCTGCTGTGTTTATTCCTGGGCTTTGAGGATAAAAAACGAGCTGCTGGGCTTCAAGGACATGCTAGGTGGCTACAAAACTCTTAGATAAGCCTGGCCAGCTCCTCAGGTTTTATTTTGGTGAAATCTCACATTTCACTTTTAGGTGTGTCAGAGATGGGGTCGAAAGCCACAGTTTACTGCTTTTAAATTTATTTTAAATTATTGTAGCCCCATTTCCCAGGACTGTGCTCAGCCTGCTCCAAGGCCCCACCTGCTCAATCYCAGCCTTGGCTCTGCCGTGCCCTGGAACCCTCCCTGCCCTGCCACAGCTCTGCAACAAATCAAGCTGAGTTTAGTGGAATTAATCTGAATCTGCTCCAGGATAGCTGGCAGAATAACYCAGTCTAAAATAGCACCTTTATTACCACCTATGGTACCTGTGATTGGATGCAGTGCTTAATTTTAAGAGTTTAATACGGAGCTTTCTGAATGGGAAAAGGTTTTCTTGTCCCAAAAACTCATTGTGTTTGCACCCCTCTCCCAATGCATTATTTGGTTGGACTTTCCAGGGCTTTTCTGGGAGCACTGGGGAGCTCTGGAGAGCAGCAGAAAAGATTTTCTTGGTGAGATTTTCCCACTAAGAAGGGAAATGGAGTGTGAGGCTCAGTCCAAGTCCATGCCTTGCCCCCATCCAGGGTTTCAGTCCCTCTGTTATTGCAGAGTTGTTGCTCAGACTTCACCATCCCACTTGAAATTACTGACTCACCCAGGACRAAACAAATATTTCCTAATGGAGAGTTCTAAAAACTGCTACCAGTCTTGCTGAAAAAAAAAAATGTAGCAAGTTGATATGTCTAATGGAGGCAAAAAAAAAAAAAATCAGAAACTTTCTGCCATCTGTGGTTTGTTATTCCTACATAAAATGTATATTCACTTCTTGTTTACTCCTGGTGTTTTGGGATTTCTAATGAAAAGTGATGCCAATGTCTTGGCCCTCTGTAAGCAGAGTTTTCTGTCAGCAGCAGCAGCTGATCCAGGATTTCAGGTGCCTCCAGTGCTGCTTTCAGCTCTAATTTATGACCAACACYCTTCTGTTGGTTCATGCAGGGATGCAGATATAAAATCCCGACTTAAATATTTATGTAGGTAGCACATCTTTGTGAATACTTGCTCGTGGTGAGGAAATGCTGTTTAAAGAGCAATACATTTCATTACGGTGGGAATGACTGTGTGAAAGCTGTCAATGTTTGGAACAAAATCTGTGGATGCCATAAAGTGTTAGAATTACTCATTCGCCAGATCTGTGCTTTGGAAAGGAGCAAAAATGTGTTAGTTAATGATACTTCAGTAGTGACAAAGGATTTGTCAAGAAAATTGGCCATCAGYTGAGAATATCTGATTATTGAGCTTGAGCTTTAGGGGCTCAGTATTTCCTCAGTGCATGAATTAAATTCCAGCCAAGGGGACAGAATTTGTGCAAAAAGCTGAATATGAACCAGACACGGAGAACTTGCCTTGCCATCATCTGTAACTGGAGCTGTGCTGGTGCTCCACTCTCCTCACTTGCCAGAAATTACAATTTCCATTGCAAAAAGTGTCTGCAGAAACTCTCATCTCTCTCCTGCTGACTGACAGCTGCCCGCTGCATTTGCATGCATAAATCCATTTTGCAAGCAAACACCTCCCATGGAAAAGAAACTTATTTCTGCAGAAATTTTGGATCTGCAAYATGGGCCAGAGTTGCAAAAATTTATTTGTATCTGTGCTCTGTTTTTCGACTCTTACCATGAAAATAGCTAGCAAAAGAGGGGAATATAGTTTAATAAAGTCTTGTGGAAAAAAATAAGAACAAAATTAATCTGGAAAATTATCTGCCTACCATAGGTTTTATTAGCATTTTATTTTTAAAGACAGTGAATTACTACCAACTGATTGCATAATATTAAAGTTTAAGGATATATTAAAATTTAATGAAAATGTCTTAAATATCAAGCTRAAGACCCAGTGCTGTCTGATTTTTTTTTTGTGTCTGATGAACCTGCAGCTGAAATCTCTGCAAGTCCTTCCCTTGTCTTTAATAGATATCAGAGCACACTTTGAAAGGAGCAGGACTATTTACAAAAGGTCAGACACATTTGTAATGAAAATTCCGTTCAGCAAGATGCATTCATATTGTGAAAACAGCTTATTGCTTCAGATTATTTCCCTCTGTGGATAAAACCAACAGCCCTGGAAAGAAGGACAGGAACATTTCTCACGTCCCTCAAAGGTCAGATCCCAACAGAGCAGCCCTGAGATGGGTGAGGAAGGTGAGCTCTGCCAATGCCAATRAACATTGCTTTGGTGGGCATTAATTTCTGTTGGAATAATCCATCAGAGCTCCAGGARTGCCTTTGGTGGGGAAATKAAGAACYTTGTGCAGAAAATCTTCCTCTGCAYTGTGTGCTTTGAGGGATTGGGGAGCTCTGGCCTTGGTGTCTGCAGGATCACAGAATTGCTGTCGTTTTTCCTCAGAAATGGCTTTGCTGAGTTTCCAGAAAGGTTTTTTAAAAACCTTTAAACCTTTTGGTGCCCACCAAAGGTGCTGGTGCTGCTGGGACCTGGAGCTGTTTGCTTTAATCCATCCTGAGGCACTCCTCCCCCTTGCAAGGAGAATATTTGTGATGCATTTCATCGTCTCAGGCATGGCCTGTGCTAATATAGCTGAGCAGACACAATAAAGGAGGTTTGTGTCTTTGGAAGTTCTGCTACTTCAGGTTTATTTTGGATGCAGTAGGAGCAGCACAGCTGAGCTGAAAGACTCCCAGGAACACGCCAAGCATTTCAGAGAGGATGTGAGCAAAGAAAACTGCTGAAGGATGGARTGGAAGGTGGCACATGGCAGAGAATTAGAAATTGCTGCTGCCTTTAACCAGGGGTAGTTTAGAAGCTCTTTTTAATGTAAGAAATTCAAGATTCTGTTTTTCTGACATGGTGTGAAGATGAAACTGTGCATGTGAACAGCACTGAGATGGGAGTGGTCACTGCCAGCACATCCTTCACCTGTACAGATGTGAAAAGCTCATAATTTCTGTCTGGAGGAGGGTCTGTCACCTTCCATTTGTCTCCTGACACTTGGTAAACTCATTTCTGCATTAAATAATTCAATAAACAGTTCACACCCCTCGTTTTGTGTGCAGATGAAGCTCCAGCTGTGCAGAGGTTCCGTTCCTYGCCTTTCCTGTGGGGTAATCCCTTGTCCTTATTTTGGTTTGTTTTCAAAAATTATTTTTATTTTATTTTAACCTCTCAACCTGCATGCCAGAAGAATTTTAGTTACTTGTTTTAGACCATCTTGCAGATCTGATTCAGACTGACTGTGCAGTTCTCTGGTGTAACTCTGCACYTCTTGACCTCCTGTAAGAYATCATTATCTTCAGCTGATTTTCTCTTTCCAACCCACAGGATGCACAAAGYTGTTTCYGAGATGCTTTTTCTTTTTAAATGTGATTATTCAATGGGGAATTTGGAAGAGTTCTCTTAATTGTAYGAAGTCATTAGGACTTGGGCCAACATCAAAATCTGAAAGCTGAAACTGAACTTTCCAGATTTTCTGGGGAAATGTTGGTGGATCTTGTGATCCTGCATGGTTTTGTGATGTTCCTCATCCCCAGAAGGGTGAGGAGGRAGCTCTGAGTGAGGAATGGCAAAGAAAGATGAGCACAAGAAAGAATTGCCTTGTGTCTGATGCTCTTTCAGAATTTCTGCTTGCATTTACCTCACTTTCTTGGGTTTCTCATGATTTTCTACAAACAGTTGGCCTGGGCTTATTTCTGATTTCTACACACAACTACAGGATAGATTTGTGCAATCCACTAGCATTAATTTGTTGTTTATCCTGTGTTTTTCATCTTTATGCAGCTTTTGCTTTCAACTGTGTGGTCATAAAAATTTTCTTTAGTATTTGATATCTTATTCCACAGCAGTTACACGATTAGATAGCAARTGTTTAATTAGATTTTGGCTACTTGGCAGTGTATCTTGGTATCTGTGATACCAGTCTGGCCACAATTAATAAAAGAGAATATRCCCCTGTAATTATAGAATCTTGTTTCAATATCGTGGCCTTGAGCCACAGCAATAAAGAGATAAATAAGAATATTAAAGTATTACCTCTGTGTGTGGAAGGATCTTCTTGGAATTACATTGAACATTTTGGCATTAATAGCATAGCAGGTRATTCTGCAATGAAAATTTCATGCAATAATTTTATCTATTTGCTCCTTTCAGCGAATGCATTTTGCAGCCAGTGCAATAAATACTTACAATTTACAACAAATGTGCAGGACAAAATCTCTGGCTCCATTATCTGTTSCAATAACCATTCCATTATCATGTGCTTCAGATATTTTTGATATCTCCTCACAAGGCAAAAACATTCACTGAAGTCACAGCACAAACGAATGACCCGGGTGAAACCAAAAATAGCACGAGTGTGCTCAGATGATGCTGAAACCCCCTCCAGGATCAGTAATTCCAGAGAAACAGCAGTGGGAAAAGCAAACCTACAATTCTGGCATTGGAAAGGAAAAATAGAAGATAAATGTTGTGCTGTGGTTTCTCTCGCAGTGATATTCCTGAGGTAACTTTTTTCCTGTTGGATGTGCACAGGGCCAAGGATCTCTGGAGTAACTCTGCACCTCTTGACCTCCTGTAAGACATCATTATCTTCAGCTGATTTTCTCTTTCCAACCCACAGGATGCACAAACTTGTTTCTGAGATGCTTTTTCTTTTTAGATGTGATTATTCAATGGGGAATGGCACCTTTAGAGCCCCAGCTCTGCTCTTCAGATTTTGGAGCCATAACATCATTTTCACAGAAATGCAATTACCAGGGGTATCAGGCATGTATTTCTATAAAAATAAACATTAAAATTTGTGGCTGATGGAGAAAAAAATTTGAAAATCACCTTTGTGTGTCTGAAATGAATTTAATTTGAAAACTGTGCTGGAATATTTCAGCTA
>NW_026623853.1:181945-191556 GCF_030028575.1 Malurus melanocephalus | reverse complement strand
GCTGAGCTTTCCTGTCTCATCTTGTGCATCACCTTAGTGTGGATTCTCTGGCTTTTGTAAAAGAAGCAAAGGCACTTTGTGTCATGCTGAGCTCTCCCAGCCCAGCTCTCTGCTTCAGCTGCTCCAAACATTTTCTGTTGCTGTCTGGAGATCWTTCCCAGCCTTGAAACCCACCTGGGATTCTCCTCCCACTCAGAGCTCTGCGTCCTCACATCCTCTGTTTCTGTCTCATTGTTTCACATCTTCCTGGGGGAGTTCTCAGCCTCTTTCTGTAGATGTTTTTTTTTTTTCATTTTGTTTTGCATTAATAATTCTGGAAGAGGTTGGAGGGGCAGGGGGGAAGGAAGCTTCAAGTCTGCTGGAGTTTTTCCAAATCGGTTCATCATCATTAATCTTCCAATGTTATTTCCCTCCCTTAAAGCTTCTTGGTTCATTATTGCCATGAAAAAAAAGGAACCCTTTGTTCAGTAACAAGGGAATTTGTGTCTGTCAAGGCAGCAGCTTTTTGCTCCAAATTCCATATCTAATTTTGCAGAAAAATACTGTCAGCAAATTGCTCGAGGTATTGCAGTGAAACACAGGGCTTATGTTACCAGCAAACATTCATGCTRTTATGTAAATCTTTGCAGAGCTATAAAACTGAAAAATAAATAAATGGAGTGTCCAGGAAATACACCTGAAATCAGGATGCAGTGGGCACCAGGAAGAGCTGGCTGGTGGCACTGTAAAACAATTAACCATCTGCTGAAATGACACTTCCATTTCATTATACACGGAGCATTCAGYTTTATTCATTAATTATTGAAAAATAACTTTAAACAGGAGAGTAATGCTTTCCCCATACGTGGAATCTGTGCCTGCAAATCACAAAATCCCAGTGGTTCAGGATGGAAATGTGTTTGTTGGCGTCCTCAGCCGCTCTGCTCTGCCAGGGACAGCACTCAGATAAATACCACTTTTGTGAAATTCTCGTTTTCTGCTGCTTCTAGGAAAGAATTGTGACCATCTCYCCGTTCCAAATGTTGTTACATTTATCAAAATTGAATTTATACTTAGAAACTGGGTTGTTGTGTTCTAGCATTTTGAGCTGTTTGTTTTCAAGTCCTGTGGAGTCTTGCACAGATCCCTGGAAAGACCTGGATCTAGAAAAATCAGTAAAAAGCACCAAACATCATTTCTGCACTACCAGAGCGCCAAAAAAATCTAGTTTGAGTTCCACTTGGGTTCTTCTCCAATTATTCCTTACTGGATGGGGCCCAAAGAGCCGAATGTCCCGAGGACTTCACAAATCCAGTGAAATACTCACTCAGCCCAGCCCACGTGCTACCAACTGCCTCCCCCAGACATATGGTGATRTTTTTTTTGCCTATCACTATATAAGGTTGGAGCAGGGCAGAAATGCTTTCCCCTCCTGCTCAACGGAATAAGTGTGATGGTTTTTCTAAATTAAAACAAAACATTTATCCTCGGGAGTGTGACTAATGGGATGTGACCTCGGTGAGTGCTCAGTGCTGGGGGAGTGGGGGCAGCTCTGGCTCCCCTGGGCTGGGCAGTTGCTGCCTGTGACTGCATTTCTGTCTCTGGATGAGGCATTTCTACAAATTCCCATCAAAAGTTTGTGTTTTAGAGCACGTGTGACCCTGTAAGGTGAGATTGGACATCACAATCCTCCTGAGAACCGGGGCTGAGTGTTCAGCAAACGCTGAAAATGCCCAGGGATGGAGCTCCCCTGTCCCCTCCAGCACTGCCAGTCCAATATTTGGGTTTTTTAAAGCCACTAGTCAGGCTTATTCTTGCAAGCTTTTGGGAACAAAATGTTTGAAGATGGACACTCCTATGATTAAGAGAGTTTAGTGTTGCTTGTGAACGTTTGCATTCTGCTTCAGCCAGACTCTTCCTGTGCAAGCTACAGAAGGTCCTGTGATCCCCCTCTGCATCAATCCACCATTGTGAAAAGTAGATTATGGCACCTTTTATAAATGTTTATAAATGTTTATAAATGTTTATCAATGTTTATAAATGTTATATTGAATGTATATGATAAAGACACGGACTTAAGGCGTGAAATTAATAAATACCCAGTGAAGCAGAATGGAACTTTTGGTTGCTCCTGTCCCTACAAATAAGGAGCAGGATGGCAATTTCTCTATAATGAGATTTCAAATGTAAGTAATTGTTGTATGAAAACATTCTGGGGTTCAGATCTATTTGTTGCATGCTAGTCATTAAGGATGATCCTGTTTTCAAGTCAGTGATGTCCTACTTGAATTTTGAAAACATTATATTCATTGGGGGCTGGGTGGGAGGGGAGGAAGAGAAATYTAAAACTTTTATACTTAATTGGTCATGTATAAATCTCATAGGTTTTACTCAAAACTCATCATTGGTTTTAATAGATCTGCTTAACAAGTGTTGGTCTGAAATGCCTTAGGGTAATTAATGCTAATTCTTACATGGCCTTGACACTTCTGCAAGAAATCCTTCTAAAAGAAATAATCAAGGGATGAGTTATTATTTTAGCATATATAATGATGCATTTCAGGAAATATCACGTTAGAAACTAGATAACTAAGTTGAGAATTTTTTTTTTATTAGATTAAAGCACTTGTGAATGAAAGTTCCCAGAYGTCTAACTAACCTCACAAAAACATAATGTGACCAGAATCTACTCTCATATTCAGCCCACAGAGCAAAGTAAAGATGTTTGAAGGAAAATATCTTTCCTATCACTGATAAATRTGGGCCAAATGAGGAAAGCATTGAGGCATACACTTAGAGAAATGCTTCAGTGTTTTCATCAGGGCCTRAGTAGTGAATTAGAGCAACTCTCTCACCCCTGTTCAAACCACACTGATGTCAGTGGAAAGACTCTCATTAACCTCTGAGGATTTTGCATTAGATCTGTGGGTAAAATTCTGSTTCCTTTGAAGTTAGTGGCGAAGTTTCCATTAACCTGTGCCTGGGACTTCATTTATTCTGCAGAAGGAATGTTCTCGGCATAAAACATACGATCATGTCCTGATAAATATAAAGAAAATTGATGCTATTCATTTAGGAATATCCAGCACTAGCAATTAGTAGGAAGCATGAATACAGGAAAAAAAAACCCCAATCTAATTATGTGAAAATCCTTGCTGTGTAATAAAATAGAAGTGATTTCTGCATGTCTTGCCACAAATGAGAGAGATCAGTATTCAGAAACAGGTTTGAATTAGCTTTAATATGTATTGAAAATACTTTTTGCTTTCCAACTGCTTGGTAACCATTATAGCTATCARCCACAAAGCTTCATTTACCTCCCAGGCTTTGCTTGTTTCTCTGTCCCCAGCAATGTTTTGGAGACCTGTTCATATTTTGAAAGGTGTTATATTGAAACCTGGAAGTTCTGTTCATACCATGCTTCTGAGTCATTTTATTTGAAAACCTGTGAAAAAGAAAAGGAGYCTGAGACATTGAGGACAGATAAAATTGGTCTTCAAAAGTTCAGGAAGAGTAATTGCATCAGTCTGGAAGAACATGGATAGGGCTGGAAGTCACAAACACAGACTGAAGGGATTGAGGGTGTGGAGCAGAAAGGAGTGAAATGATGACATGGTGCCCTGAGTTATCTTATTTTATTTTTTCTGAGGTAAAAAAACCCCAACTAAATAGCAATATAACGATAGTAAACGTATCAAGAGCTGTAAAATATTGCATAGTGAATAGAAAATCTTTCCAAAATGGATCTAGAAAGTGATTTGAAATATGAATCATGGGCAGGTAGGAAACCTGCATCCAAACAGGTGACATCACATGAAACACTACATGTTTTTTAGAGATGAGGAGCTTTATCTCCCTGCAAGAACTGGAGCCTTTTGCCTGGAGAGGTCTCCCTCTAACCCTTCCCCATGTGTCCAATAAACTCACAAAGCCATAAATACAGGCCTTGAGAGAAGCCAAACAACGAAAACCAAAGAGGCAATTAATCTGCAAGCACATTTCCCAGTTAATGAAATGTTCCTGAGTTTTGAGTGCTGACAAGGAATCTCTGTTGGGAAGTGTTTTACTCCATTTGCAGGAGAAGCCTTGAATGGCAGCAATTCTAAAGAGCTTCTCAGGCTCCCTCTGGCTCTRTGGAATAGTGCTCACTGTGAGTTTTCTTGACCAGGCTACAGGAAATAGAKCTGGGCTGTGCTTCCCAGGGTTACTTATGAACTGTCAAGTAGAACAACATAAAGAAACGCCAGAGAAAGGGAAATTACATTTGCTTCACGTATTTGTTTTTCACAAATCCCCGTTGGCTATTACTCATCTCCACGTCATCTTCTGGTTTCCTGCAGGTTTTGTTTCAGTATTTCTCTGCATACTGAAAGATGTATAAATCCCCAGGTCTTCTCTTTCCTATTTTCTAACAATCTGCATTCTCACCTTTCTCAATCTCTGCTCCAAAACCTGTATTGGTTACCTCAAAACCTCTTGGATTTTTCACCTCCTGAAAACTTGATACAAAAACTTCCAACTTAGCCAAGTATTTTTCAAACTCTTYAGACTTTTGTCATAGTTCATACACTAATCTCTCAGTGCCAGCATCACTTTTGTTATCCATCTGATCACAATTAACCTCTTTAGTGAGRACTGAGGCAGAAGAGAGAATAAATGCTGTGGTTTGCTCAGCATCATTTATGGAGCCATCCTTCCCTGTTGAGCAGCAGTGACTTTGTCTGACCTTCTCCTTCCTACCAACTGTTGCCTTGTTTCATCTTATATATTGTTAGCTGTGCCTTTATTTGTTGGGTTTTTTCCTCTTATTTACATGCTGCAGCAGTTCTTGGACACAGCCTTAGAAATTAGATGAGTAAATTGTGTGTTTTCTGTTACCTCTTGAAAGGACTCAGTCTTTGCACAACTCCAGAAATCCTCCAGCTGCAGCTTTACCCATAGAGTGCTGTAAAATCTCATGCATTAACATTTAGAAGGAATAATAATCAGAGGATCAAGTAGCATTTGATAACTCTTCTGTGGAATGTTTTCTATAATTGATAGGGTACTATAACTGTAACTTTCTAGGCCACTGAAGGGCATATCCTCTCCTAGATTTCTGAGCAATATTTATAATTCAAGAGAGATGCTTATTATACCYGAATATATATGAGGTTTACCTGAAAAAATATTCTAGCTTGTAGAGGTGTTTTGTGGTTTTTAGGTTTTGTTTGCTTTGTTGACAGATTTCATTGATTGGGAGAATTTTGAATACGGTGTTATTTTTGTCCATTTTTGATCCTTTCTTTGTCCTTTCATTAATGCTGTGCTTGCAAAAGCTTCTTTATTTTGTTTTCATAATAAACGTTGTAAACCCACAAAGTTACAATGTTAATACAACAGAAATAATTGATACCGTGTCTGTACAAACACTAAAAATTCTTTTTCTAAAGCTGACACCATCTTGACGATCTGATTATTGGCAACTGTAGAACCAAACACTGCGTAACTGAGCAGCACAAAGTCTCTATGCCCCCATGGGCTCATGAAAATTTAAGATATTTCAGTTTTTGTGTTTAGCTGCCTGTTTTATAAGGGGTTTGGAAGTTTTTGCTGGATGATCAGTGGCGTTGTAAGCKGAGTGCACCGTTTGTACAGCCATTGAAAGTGGTGTTAGGAGCTGAAACGAACAGAAATAATCACCTCCATGAAAATGAGAGCCTCAGGGTACTTTTTTGACTGCTGTTGAAAGGATGATGGCTTTGGGTAATAAAAACCATAGTGCTCTTTCCCCCCTCCTGWTGCCACCCCAGCGTTGGCATTTAATGCACGAACAGGACCCGTGCACGGTGAAATATCACCGCTGTCACTCCGGCAGGTGACACCACGGGGACAAGCGGGCTGGAGGAGTCATCCTTCCCTGATGATGAAAGATAACTTRAAAGGGGATGCATAATTACTGAAAGAGCATTCTCAGAGGTGGAAAGAGTGACAAAGAGAGAGCTGGTGTTGAAAGGAGCGCGGGGTGACGGTGGCTCTGGTGACAGCGTGGCTCTTTCATGGCTCTCACGCATTGCCCCGCTCAGGGGGTTCCAGAGCTGGAATTGGGCCCCTCTCCACTCATCAAACACTGTGCCCATTTTAATAGGCAGGATGAAACAGGAGACAGCTCAGTATGGGCTTAGATTGAGTCATGGTTATTGAATTTGTCCAAGGTACAAAGGTGCTGTTTGCAGCAAAATGAAATAAGTGATAAAAAAAATCCACAAAGAACAAAGGGACCAGAGAGTAATATTTGTCACACTCTCAACAGTCTACTTGTGTTTGGTGTATGAGAGGGAAAAAAGAATAAGAAACACGCTGCAAACTTGCAACAGTGAAGTGCCTGAAAAGAAAAAAGTTTAATGAAAGTGAGCTTTGTTTTTTTCTCAACTCTTAGAATGTTTGGGTGGGGGTGGAATAACTGAGTGGAACTGAAAACACCTCACAAAGAATAAAGTGTGTTCTYGCATGGTGAGGACATGAGTGCAGCAGGACTTTTGGGTAGAAATATCTCATAGGAAGTGCTCTCTATGGTTACTTCATGTGGGCACTCCAGGCTTCTGTGCACAGTGCTGCCCTTCATCTGGTCTGTATATAGGTTATTCAATCTTTTATAGAGCACTTACGTCAGAAGAAAATGACAATATTGAAACAAATTGGGACAGAAATCAAATGAGAGAGGCTTGCARAGGAGCCCTTTGCCCTTTCCTCTTTAAACAGGTATGTAATCAACCTCTGCTGRCTTTACCACTCAATTTCTCAGCTGTGGCTTCTTTTCCAGCAGAAAGCAGCCACTCTTGGGCAGATGTGTGACTTTGCTTTGTGTCTCTACGAGTGCAGCATGTCCAGAGTGACCCATCAGGCTGCTGTGTGCCAAGGCTGTGATTCTGCAGCACCAGCTTTTGTCTCAGCTGCGGTCTGGAGTTGGTAGAAATGAATAAACCCAATGAGGAAGGAGCAGGAGCAGGAAGATCCAGCAGAAGGGAGAATTCCTTTTCTGTCAGTGTCTCTCGTGCCCCAATGCAGCGCCGCCGTCCCCCGTTAGCGCAGTCTGCCCGAGCGCCGCGTCGCTCCCAACGCCGTTGCCAAAGTTACGGAATCARATGCTCTGGAAATGAATGAAACACAACAGGCTCTGCTTTCCTCATCATTTACAATGGGTCTGGTTCTGAGGTCCAGGCACTGCAGCTGAATCCTGATCAAATCAGCTCTTTCTGACTCTGTCGATTTGGATTTATTTCCCCTCTCCAAAATCCATTCCCATCTTCRTCAGCCTCACAATGGTAGTAGAGGGGATGAATTAAAAAAACCAAAAAAACTTGGGAAACATTTTGGGTAAAATGTCACACTGGTTTCCTTGCAAAATACAAGATCTGGGTTATTTGGAAATACATTTTTCCAAACAAAAAGAGGGGGAAAGTATAAATGTTTTCTTTGGGTATTTCAAAATGCTGGGATTATTTCTKTCTAGGTAAACAGTGGTTGGAAGTGCAAGGATTTAGCTGTAAAAGAAATGTCTMCAATGAAATGAGTGTGAGAATGGTGCAACAGTTGAAATAATTATGTATTTCTGTAACTGAGGATGAAACAACTGTTTATTTATCTTGGGTTTGCTCTGGCAGGTTTTTATGGGGGTATTATAACRGGAATTTGTCCATGTCCCCTCAGAGATTTAATTTGCCTTGATGGTCTCAGCCATACATTTATAATTAGTTCTCAGAATGAATGAAGTTTCTAAGCAACTTGAGTAGGAGCAACTTCAGTCTCCACTGGGTCTTTCCAAGAAGTGTTTGGGGATTCTTTTTGTGTGTAAGAACAGTACAGTGTGAAAAAAAGAGAAAAAGATTTCCATCAGCCTCTCAACCAGAGTAGATTCGTGAGTTAACAGCTCTCTCTGGAGCCTTGGGCTTTTCTTACTTCCCAATAATTAAAATTCCAGGTTCAAGTCTTTGCTTGGATGATGAGAATCTACAAATACATTCCACTTACAAAAACTTTCTAATAATCCTCAGCGCAAGTAAGCGATGAGTTTGAAATTCATATTATGACCTAACATTGCTTGTTGTTGATTCTCAGAATTTTTGCTGGCATTCTGTTATTTTGTTCAAGTAGGAACACAAGCCTGTGCAAGGAGTGGAATGACCTCTCTTTAGCATGAGGACACCTGAGTATTTGGCTGCTGTTCTGGGTCTGAATTTGCTCTGCCAGTTGCCATTTGAAGATGAGATTCATGATACTCAAAAACTCTGTGATGGACACAAAATTCCTTTTCTTCTACCTATTAACCGTGCCTTTCTAGCAGAAATTTCTTACAAAATTAAGATTTAATTATTCTTGTGAAACACGATGTAATACACATTCTTTTTTATCATAGGAGGTATTAGCACACTGTAAATAATTGAAGAAACCATAAATTAGACTTGATGATCTAAATGAAGGAACACATTTTCAGATGCTTTTTTCTCTGAGTTTCCTGGCTGAATTTTGCAAATTAGCAAGTAATKTGTAATGCTTATCCTGAACATTATGTGAATTAGTGAGAGTCCATTGTAATTAGATTTTTTTGAAAATCCAATTAGCAAGTGAGAATGATCTCATCGTTTATTTAGAATTACTCTGAAAAAAAATGAGCATAATTTTATTTGTACTGTATTTTTTCAAGMTTTTAATGCTTTCATTTCCTCCTAATAAAAGAACTTGCACAAGGGCACAAAGAAGAGGGGTGGTGAAATCCAAAACTCTCTCTTTCCTGATAGATATGTCAGCTCCTTTGACTTTCAAAGGTTTCTGAATCAGACCCAATGTGGTAAATGCAGTAGGGCATAAATTCAGTCGGGCAGGGAATTCATTCTGTTTTCTGCAGATGCAGTCTAATGCCTTCACTTTGAGTTCATTCTTAAAGACTTCTTTCTGAAACATGAGTTTTAAAAATCTAAGCAATGAAATCTAAGCAATCTAAGCATGAAAATGTTAAGGACAAGGAAAAGAGTTTCAGATCATGTTATTGTTGGTGTTTAACTCTCATAAGACGAGGCACAATTGAAAATTTTCAAAATGGTGATTTTTTTTCACCCTATAAATGTTTGTGTCTAGAGAACTTTAAAAAGAAATAGAGAACTATGAAAAGTTATATGAGGAAATGAAACAAAAGTTCAGTGGCCTAGAAATAGAGAATGGTTGTTTGATGCCCCATGGCTTGGAAAACAACTGCTTTCTAAACATGAAAATCTGTTTTCTGTCTTTCCCATAATCACTGCCTTTCCTCCAGGCCCTTGTTCAAAGCGAACCAGTTCAAGGATTAATACTTCTGCACAAGGCTTTTGACAAAGACTGTGCTATCAAACTGTATGAGCTTGAGCATTGCTGAGAAAGGGATTTTGCAGAGGAGCACAATATTGCTCCTTGGCATACCTGTGTGAGCCACAGAAATCCTTCAGACCCTTTGACAAACAGCTCTGGCAACAGAAGTGATGTCTCTGCCTGAAACACTGGGGAGGAGGGCAARGAGAAAGGGTAAAACCAGTTCCCAGCAGTGGGTTCTTGCTTTTCTGAGCTTCTCCCCCTTTCATCAGCACTGCTGAGATGGGATTTGGTGCGTGTGTGGTTTCCAG
>NW_026623853.1:159081-181732 GCF_030028575.1 Malurus melanocephalus | reverse complement strand
AGTGATTTCAAAGACTCTGAACCTACGTCTCGTCCCTGTCAGCTCTTTTGGGGTGAGATGTGGCTGAACCCCGCAGTGAGAATGGTTTGTAGGAGCCTGGCTGTGGTGAGGAGAGACTTCTCACTTCCCCAGGGATCCCTGGAAGAAAGGGCTGCCCAGCCCAAGGCCAGACCCTTTGATTTATTTTAGTTTGGCAGCGGGGTCAGGTCAAGAGCTTGGGTGCTGGCAGGGCAGGATGGAGCGTGGTGCAATGCCCTGCTGCAGTTATTTATCACAGATAAACACAGAACCTGCAGCATTATTACTGACTGATGTAGGGATTGTGGGGTTATAACACTTTCTTTTAGTGCTCTGAAATGAGAAGCTGACAGGAAAAAGGGAATGGTGCAATGGGCTTTGCAGAGCAGAACTGACAGACTGCTGCTCCTGCAGGGCCACAGCTCCCAGTGGCAGCTTCCTGGTGCAGATGGAAGAGACGATGATCCATCAGTGACTCACTGAGTGCTTTTCACTTCAGCATAGCAAATGAGTGAAAAAAAAAACAGAGAGAAAAGAAATAATACAATTTCCATGTCCTTACAAATGCAGTAGGAGCCTGTGATTAGAAACCAGCAGCTTAGCATGTGCAGGGGAAGAGCATGGCAGAGGCAGCAGCAGATTAGATTTTATTGCTGTTATTGAACGGAGCGCAGGGGTGACCACACTTTACAAGAGCTTTATTGGCTCACTCCAGTAAAAATGAATCACACMTCTCTCCCTTAGCTCCTCATTTTTCCCCCTCAAAAGACTGATAGGAAAAAGGATGATTAAGAAGCTCCAACACGAAAAAAGTTCGACTTTCCACGTCAGTGCTGTGTATAGGTGGGTGATTCACCAGAATCCATCCCTGTGGTTTTAAGCTGKTTTTTTGTTTGAAGTGTTAGCATGTCAGACTTTATAGAGATTCAAGGTTTGAGCCTSTGCTAGTACTGCTTTTATCAGGTAAAATGTTATGCAGTGGCACAGAAGGGACTCCAGCCAAAAAGTGCTCTCCTTTGCTAGTTTGATGGAAAAATAAAGAGAAATCTACGTGGAGKCTCCATTTCTGTGCTTTGAGGGATTATTTCCATGGAGGTTTATACTGGGTACTTAAATGGCATCTAGAGGTGCTTTTCAATATGGGACACAATCTTTTGCAACATTGGAAGGGGYGAACTGGACAATTTTCCAACTCTGAATCAATTTTGTGACTTTCCAGTCTTTGTTTAGCAGCTTTYAAATTTTGTTACCGCTACAGTCTTGGGAATTACAGGCTCACCTACCTACCATTCACCCGGCAAAAGGCTTCATGCCAGGGAGTGCAGAGGCACAAARCCATTATTTAGGAAGCCACATCATAAAACCACTTGTGAATGTAAAAAAGGATGCAGCACCAACCTGCAAGCAGCAAAGAAAAATTGAGTTTATAGTCCTGTCATATGTGCATATAAACCAAGTTTATCATTGTTGCTACTTGCAGCACAACTGCACCAGTCAATGTTCAGCTGCAGCAGTGCCACTTGCCAAAGCAAAGCCATCCTGTCTGTGACAAGAACACGTCTGTGGAGCCTGGCATCAGGCAGTCCTGAAGCATTTAGCAATACAAATGTTAATTAAGCTTTACAACAGCTTTGTAAGATAGTAAATGGCATCAWCAGACATTTCAGCTAAGGCACAGGGCTTCCTCTCCTGTGAAAGAGTGTCAGGCTGGGAGAGGGGGCATGTTGGGTGGGCAGCCACATTTGTGCTCAGGAGAGTGAGCCTTCAATTGTTGCATGACCTTTTGTGCTTGAAAATTGGGACCTGCATCACAGCTGGGACCTCTGCTATGGTTACAGCAGSAAAACTCAATACAGTAATAGAAATGCTCCATAGACCGAAGTAGCACCGTGGTCTGTCTGCCAGGGATTTATTTTGGATTTCCCCCCACATGAGACTATAATTCAGCTTTTGACGTGCACCACAGCTCCTCTTGCTCCCTGTGTGACCCTGTACCTGGGCTGTGGCCTCACCTGGTGGCGTGGGCTGGCTCCTCACAGCTCTCCAAGAGCAGCCACCTCCCTCCGCTCTGGTGTGAGCCCACATTTCATCCACACAGTGCTCAATTGTTAGCAGCCCGTGTGCAGCCTGCCAGCCCTTCGTGCTATCCCTCCAGTGCTCTCAGTCTGCTGGCAGGAGGAGAAAATGCCCCTGGCTTGTGTCTGGAACCCTTTGCTGTCACATGTCCTTGCCAGAGCCTGTGATCCGAAGGGTGAGCGCTGTGTCCGACAGCCACCCCTGAGCTGGAGTCCAACATCCAAGGATTGTGYTGGGTGTTATTGAGACCCATCTGAGCCTTACGTGTAAACACTGCAGAATCTCATGGCAAAAGGGTGGGAGGGAGGAGGAGGAGGCAGACAAAGTGCCCAGTGCCCTACTTAGCAAACGCCTAAAGCCTGGCCTGCCGCGTTGCTTTGTCAGACTCTGCATGCTGCACAACTGATTAAACAAAAACCCAATGTGCCGGGGCCAGAAATCGCCCGGTTCAATGTTAACATTGTGTAAACACTCTCCAACTGACTAAATTCTAGCAGATCCAAAAGTTGCCAGGAGCATTTTGATGCTTTCCCTCCCTGCTGAAGCTGAGCCTGCAGCTCCAGCTCTGCCGGGTCTCGCTGGGACTCATTAGCATGGCACTGCCATCGCTGCTGGCGAAGGCAGCCACGGGGGACAGTGCCACACGTGCAGAGAGTGGCAACCTTCACACAGGAGCACAGCGGTGAGRCAAAGCTGCGGTGGAGGGGAAGGATCATGCTTAATGATATGCAAATCAATGGAGCATCTCACAAAGATTTGATTTGCGTTTCGAGGCAGCTGCTAAAAATGTTGTTTTAACCCCTCTCGGGAGCGTAAATATATCCAGTAGATGCAGACTGGATGGAGGGTGATTACATTTTCTAATAACTTTAACTTTACAAGGYAGAACGTTTGAAAGCTGACATGTCTTTCATCCTTGGACTGAGTATGTTGGGGAGATGCCCACGTAAGGGTAATTGCATCAGTGTTAATACAGCACAGCCCTGCCAGCCGCACTGAGAAATGCCCTGCAGATTTGTCGGGACGTGAGCGAGTTTTGTTATACATAATGAAATGTGAAATATCGTTTTCAATGCACAAAGGACAAGCTTTCTCCTTGCTTTTTATTGTTTCCTCGCAGGCAGCCCAACACTCAGCGGTGCTACCTGAGCTCAATCTTTACGTCTTCGGGCTGCGCGTCCGCCTCGCTGGATYGAGTGCTTACGTACAGCTCAGAAAGTCAGCTCAGCCTACGTGTTTTCCCATTTATGAGGGCAAATGATCYGGGTGCTTTGCCTTCCTGTAACCARTTCCACACGCTGTTGAGCTCGTGTAACTCAGGTGGCTCTTTATTGCCTGTGCCTGGCAGAAAGCAGCACTTTCTGGACTCGGTGCAGTTGTTTCAGCGTGACATAGCTGTGACAAAGAGCAATATTATGGCCCAGGGAGGGTGAGAGGCAGAGAACTGCCTCGGGAGGCACAGACCTACACAGGGGCTGAGGCCCTGCAGCCAGGAAATGAATAAATGAGCAGCACACTGCTGTGCTAGCACTTGTTTGTGCYTTGCTCTGCTAAGTTATTGTTCAGGAGATAGAAAATGGGTATTTCGGTGGCTTGGATCCATTTTGATTTGTTTTCCTGTATTCAAATCATCTGCCTCCACCTGCTTTCTCGGGCTGGGTTTGACAGAGGTGCACAAATGGACTCGTGGCTGATCATCTTCAAAGTAAGTTCTGTGATCCTCCTCCCTTTAGTTATTTTTTGGGGCAAGCCCAAGCTGCCAGAATGATTTTGTTCTCATTGTGTGGCTGTCCAGTGAGCTCTGCAGCAAACTGGACAGCTGAAAGCTCAGTGTTTGGAAGAACATGGCAGTCTGAGTTTGCACTCCTGAGCTGAGTCACACCTTGCCTTGTCATAGCTGAATCACTGACCASTGATGGAAACTTTTCCTTATGCAACAGAAGTCAGGCCTTGCACAGAGGGCTGCTGAGTGATCCTGGGCTCCAGGACTGATTGGGAAGGTTCTTCAAGTCAAATCAATCTACACAGAGACAGCCTAACTTCCCCCATACTGCACCGAGCCGTGCACCCTGAAGGATGCTTTAGTGGCTGAGCACTGTACCACTGAACACTATGACCATAATTTCCTGCAGCATTTTCCCCAGAAGTATCTTCTTGAGCATTTTCTTTGGGATTTGAGAGGGCATGGTGATTTTTTGTGAGACAGAGGACATCTGGTAACTTCTGAGATGTGAGTGAGGTCATCAAGCTGCACTGCAYGAGCTATAAACCCACCTAGGGGGATCCTGAAGCACAACCAGTCTRTATCTGAGAGGCTGCTGACAGCCAGCCCAGACTTACAGAGCACCCACAATGGGGTTTTCAAAGCCTGGGAGAGCTCTTACTTCCACAGAAAATCGCTTGGAGCCCCAGACTTGATGAGTGTCCCTGATTAAGGTCTGCTGCCCCTGGGTTTCTCCTCTCCCTGTTTCGTACCTGGCAGCTGTAGCTGGAAAGGTAGAATCTGGCCCTACTCCTCCCTGGTTGTTGTCCTCTATTTGGCATTTGTGCAATATCYCTCAGTGTTTTTTTCTGTCCCTCAAAGTACGTGTCCCTAGATATCCAAACACGTCCTACCGAGAGCAGGCAGTGAGCACGGAGCAGATTGACTGCCAGCCCTTCTGACGCTGAATTCAGCTGACAATCAGCTCCTAATGCCAGCAGCTATTCCTGTTTTCTATCCTCTTCCTTCAATCTGACGCCGACAAGGTCAAGTTTAGAAACTTCTAACAAATGTTACTTTCTCATTAACAGACAGACTGTTGGGTGGCAGCTTCTGTTTTGTGTGTGCCAGTTGCCATTTTAATCAGCTCCGTTCTGCAAGCTTTGTGTTTGAAGAGCTGGTGATGCCAGAGTGGTGAGTGGTGTGAGCACCACCAGGTCCCTCTGCACATGTTCAACTCTTCATGGTTTTTATAGGAATTTGTATTTGAGTCCCATTTTCCAGGTGACCCTGTTTGTTCTTGGCTCTTTGAGGAAAAAGGGATGAGGTGGCAGAGCAGGAGACATCAGGGAAGGGAGGAAAGGAAGGCTGGCTGGTTGTTGTTACCATAAACCCTCTTCTGTGTGGAGGAGTCTTGATTTCAGACTCTGTAATTCCTGATTTCAGACTCTGTAATTCCTGGTTTCAGATTCTGTAATTCCTGATTTCAGATTCTGTAATTCCTGATTTCAGACTCTGTAATTCCTGGTTTCAGACTCTGTAATTCCTGGTTTCAGACTCGTAATTCCTGATTTCAGATTCTGTAATTCCTGGTTTCAGATTCTGTAATTCCTGGTTTCCTGGATTGCACCTCCAGCATCCTCTGCTCATCCACCATAAGAACCATTGAAGTTTGCAAGGAACTCCAACTCAGTTGAGTGCCCTAAAGCTGTGTATCCTGCAGAACAAGGAAATTTGGCTCCCTGGTGTATTGGTTTGGGATAACAGGCTGCAGTGAGAGCCCTGCTTTACTGTGACCTGAACAATCTTCCCTCCTAATGATCACAGGGATTTCTAGCCTGGTGCTGCAGGCTTGGCTTTGGATATGCACCCATGGCAATTACGTCAGTGAATAAATCAAATGTATATATAAAAGATACATAAAAGTGTGATTTAAAACTGCATTGTGAAGGGGTATATGGAGACTTAATTGAATGCATTTTAGGTATTTGGGAATATTTCTACTGCTTTCATAGAATCATAGCAGTTGGAGAAGACCTCTAAGATCATCCATTCCAATTGTTGGTAGCCTTTGGTTTGGCTTCTCAATGATTTATCTCTGTTACTGAAGGTTATCCAGATGCTGTTTTCCCGTGAGCACTGCTGGGCTGTCAGGTYGGTGGATTCTCTGCTGGGGTGATGCTCCTGGAACTGAACATCTGCTGGTGATGCAGGAAGGTGGATGAGATTGGTTTTCAGTCTTGATGAGGGGCAGTCTGGGCTGTTTAAGGATGAGTGAGGGTGGAATGACTCCACAGATTGGAAAGAACAWGTCCAGAGCAGTGTTCTTATCTAATACACTTTGGAATTGATACCCACCATCAGCTGCAATGAAATGGCCTCTCATTAATGCTAATCACACTTGCCTCTTAGTTTCATATTAGATAATGAACATAGTTAAGTAGTGAAAAGCCTGCTCTCCCTTTTTCTGCTGTGACAGTGTTAGATTTTTGTGATTTATACTCTTCATATAGGTAGTAATATGATTATTCAGTTAATCTATTATTCATTTCACTCATGATCTATTCTTTTCACATTCTTATTCTGTGAGTCAATTTCTCTCTCTGCTATTTTAATAGAGTAGCATTTTAAATTGTGAGAACACCGCATTAAACATGTATAAGATTTAATCTAATTTAAAATGCTTTCTTCTAGCAGGATATGCCTAATAAGCATAAAACTAATAATGTTCAAAATGCTATGGCATATTAACATGACACATTGTGAAGGCTGCATTTTTCAAATTAAGCTAAACACTAATTAATGAATATCTAAACCATTTTCTTATTCCTTATCCCAAAGCTGCATGATTGACATGGAAAAATATCTTTTGACAGAGTAGCATTGCATACAAGCAGCCTTGAAGTTTACAAATATTTTTTCTTGCTGCCTAATGTGATATCTTAAGAGTAACACAAAATCAGTGAGATCTCACAGGATTAATGTTATATGGATATTGAAATGCTTGGGAATCGTTAATCTGCACTTGACTTAGTGCTGGGTGTGTGTGTGACCCCCTGGATGAAAYGGATTTTATGTTTCCTCTCTGCATCTTTCTGCAGAGATTATGAGTCTGTTCCAGTCTGCTGTGGCACAGCCTTGTTGTGTTCTGTGCTTGTAATTTTAGAGACTCATGCAAGAATTTAATAATCTGGGCAATAATTATTTTTACTTAAAATTTGTTTTACAGAAAAACTAAGTTTTTGTTTGAGTGTAGACTTGTTTGAGGCAAATACTGCATTCTACCTGCTTCTGCTCCTTGAGAGCTGAGTAATTTTGTTTTATGTTAAATATCTTTGTTTCCTGCTTTGAAATCAGACTTCCTTTTAGAAAGTTAGATCTATGTGCTCTTGTGAAGATATAAAACCTACCCAGATGCAAACCCCCCCACATTTTAGTATCAACTGGACAGATGCTTATTCTAACTAAAATAGATTGTGTATATTTAAAATTTGTTTCACTGTTTTCATGACCCCATTTAATGCTCAGTTTTGACCACGTAAAGACAGAGAAAACCCTGATCCCACAGAAAAATGGTGGTCAAACTTGGGTTTATTTTGCCTGCACTGGCTCACAGGAGTGTGTTTTTCCTTTCTGGGCCAAGCACAGCAGAGGGCAGGGAGGCAGCAGAGCCTGGTCCCGTGCTATGATGCTGGATTTTGATGCTGGATTTTGGCCAGGAGCCCCCACCGTGCGGGTTTGGAAGCTCCTCAGCTCTGCTGATTTGGACAGAGCCAGTGGAAGCTCCTTTGTAACACCCAGTGGGAAAACTCACATAATTAATCACGACTGTGTATGTCTGTGCAATTCCTGAMGCTGCTGGTTAAATCTGCCGTTTGTTATCATTGTATCAGTTTAATTATAGCTTTTCAGCMGGGCTGGGATGCAACAGGAGGGCTGGTGGTGCGCTGGCTTTCCGGGATTGCTCACTCGCAGCAGGTAATGCAGGCACATATGGTGGAATTAGCCATTTGCTCACCCTGCTGACCTTCTTGGGGTGCACAGCTCAGTGCTGCGAGCTGTGCCCTCCCACACTGCCACGAGGCTGAGGCTGAAGTGATGCAAAAGGAGATTTGGACAGGCAGATGATGATCATTGAGCTCGCTGCAAACTCTGCCTCTAATGATGTAGGGGAATGACTAACSCTGCAAGTTCCAGAATACAAATCCAGTGATGTCAGGAGTGCTAAAAAAATACTTTGTGACAAAGAGGTCAGGAGGATTTTGGCTCTGAGCGTGGCTTGGATTCAGCAGTGTTTTTCCTTAAGCATGTTTAAGTTCTTTGCTTTGCTGAWTGTTTCTATTTATTATTTGTGTCTTTCTAGTTGCTATGTACTGCAGTTGYAGTACATGTTCTGTTGTACTGGTGGTGTTTGAACAGGAGAGAAAAATGAGAGTATATTTGAGGAATTTATTAGGAGTGGACTTAACCCTACATTATCTCTGCCCTAGAACTTCCACAAAGTAAACTTTCATGGGGAATTAACTCTTCTGAACATGACAAAGCCAATATTTGAGTATGTACTTATGGCATTTTTTAAGCTGAGGAGGTAGAACTCCCCTTAGYATTTCTTTGTCCCAGAGACAATTACAGAAATTGAGTTACAGGGGTTTGAGAAACCCAGACTGAGGTGCTGAGACTCAGTGATGTTCCTGCTGAGCTGGAAAGACTGATGGGGAAACTGTGGGCATCCTTGCACACATACAAAGTTAAAGCAATCACTTTCTAATTGGGAAGGAACATTTCCTGTGTACTCCCCAAGTGCTGTTAGGTGCTACAGATCCTAAGGCTGCCCACTCCACTGTTTCTCTAACCCTGCAATTCCAGTGAATTTAGGAAAAAAAACATTAGGTAGATGATTCAGCTTCCTGTGTCTGCAGGTGAAATGGSATAACTTGATCTTAGTCCTCCTGCCACCGGAACCAGGATTCTATTTGCAATTACATCTGTACCTCCACAGCACTAGAAAACAAGGTGAGGAGAAGATTTCAATCCTGTGCTCTTTGCAACATGCCTCAAAACTCACCCAGAAACTTCCAGCAGTGAAAACCACTATTATAGCACTGCTTGGATCTTTGGTGACACCCTCCAGACAATTAAAAGAGTTAGCTTTGGTATATAAAGCTCTTCCTATTTAGGATCCTGATGCCTCATCTCAAGCTGACAGCATCAATGACTATTTGAGAAACTTAGGCCTTGGGTACACAAAGATGCAGCACTTCTGTTTTCCATGTCTGCTTCTCCTCACATCTATCCATCTTAACAGTGATGTTATTTCTAGCCTTCATTGTTTTGTTTCTGCTTTCAGCAAATAACATAAGAGAAAGGTCTGYGACAATTTTAGGAAGCTTTATAGAAGGAGGTTATTGATGGCTGCTACTTCTTCCATGGGCACTTGGAGAAATCCTTGAAATGATGTTTGCTGGCTTTGTGAAACGAATTATTACTATGGTAACAGCTGCTGAAATGTTGCAGGRAAGTTTATCTCTACTTTTCCTTTTTTGTTTTTATGCTGACATGAAATCTTGTGGCCTTATTGCCAAGATGGTGGCATATTCATTATGCAGCTCAAAAAAAGGAAAAGGAGCAAGCATGTCAAAATCTTTTTATTCAGGATCTGAGCGCAGCAGCAGAAATAAACAGCATCCTACCTAAATAAACTAAGAAATGGGGAAGAAGGATCTATGCACATTGACGGGAGGAATCTTATTTTAAATGCTAGTAATTTTTTAATTAAAGTGTTATTTCATACTGGATTGATATAATAATTCTACAGTTATAGCTGTGCTTGAGCTACAAAACTAATTGCCTTTACTAGTATTTTTTCCTAGTATTTTTGGATTAGGGCAATGCCAGGAAGATGTTTTAGAAATTAAACCTTTGGTGATGTTTTAAGTGATGGGCTTTGTCCTAAGCCACAATCACTTAGAAATATTTGATTGTATATGACACCTAGCAAACTTTGGGATATTTCTGGSAGTTCTACTCCATTATTTAGGATCTTAGTTCTTTTGCAGCAGAACAGCACTTCAAGTAATTTTGCTTCATGTAGCAGAGGCCACTTGGGGCTCTCTGGCTACTGCTAATTTAAGCAATGGATTGAGGAACTYTGTGCACGGAAAATGAAAAGCTACAAGTGAATCAGACAGTGGGACAAAAAGTGGGTTTGTGTTTGCAAACACTCAGCCCCAAAGCTGGCACCAGAGAAGATTTTTGGCAAATCCTGAATCTTATCCTGTATAAATCCATGGCAATTAGGAATTGAACAGGCTTATTAATGTAAATAGAGATGAGATCATATTTGTGCTTCTGAGCAACCAGACTTAGCAGGGAGTGGCTCCTGAACAAAASTAAAAGACTCAGGTTGGAATGCATTGTAAGTATCTTTCCCATCACTCCTGCCCCTTTAAATCCAAAATAAAATATTGCATGGAGWGCTTTCATAAATAATTTACTTTCTGCCTGACACCAGTCAGGGAGGCATAAAGCTTTCTGTGTGTGCATGCTGCTTCTAGAGCTCAGCAGTAACTAGATCTGAATTTAAAACAAAAAATCTGAAGATTTTTGTTTTTCTATGAGGATGGAAGAGGCTCAGGGACTCTGAAAGAGTCAATTCAGGCCCCACCACATCAAACMCTCTCTGTGGTGTTTGAAAAAGCGCTGTGCATTCATCCTGACCCTCCAGATGGGAGGGGATGACGTGGGCAGAGCTGYCCTTGTGGTTAAGGAACTGGGTGGAACTCCTGGGATTTTGGCTCAAGCCTCTGCTCTGCTCYGGGTGGTGTTGACCAGACACAAAGCACTCCTGTGCTGAGATTTCCAGGCTTCTTCCAAACAACCTGGGAAGCAGAATAGTTGCATTGATATGTTGTGTTCAGGGAAAGGTACCTGCTGCCATTGGGACTCAGCTATCACAACAGGTGGGTCTTGTTTTCCCAAATGACCTTACAAAATTGCTGAAYTTCCACCTTTCAGAGGGAGAGAAAATACTGAGCAACTTGTGGTGTTGGGAGCTGTTTTCCCAGAAGTCTTTCATGACCTTGGGCAAAGCACTTAGGCAGAAATTTAGTGAAGTATTAAAGCATTTCTGTCCTATTGGGGGTTTATCTCTAGTTCATTTCAGTAGGATTTAAGGTTCCACTTTCTACTTAAGTACCTAAATCTCTATATGATCCATAAAAACCTTAATGTTTCTCCTTGGAAAAAAAAAGGAATCATAAAATATCTTGTCTCCCAGGGGTGTTTGGTGAAGAAACTAAAGATTGTGAAAAATAAGAATGACTATGAGGCTATGTAGATGTGCTAGAATGATCATGTATTCCCTAAAACAAATCCTGGAACACATGCTTGGCATGAGTGTTGTACAAGTGTTTCCATGCTGGCAAGAGCACCCGGCCCACAGTRCATCAAGCTCATTCTATAATTTACAGCAAACCTCTGGAAAAACATTGCTTTCACTTAAAAAACAACAACAAAAAATCTGCCTGTGGCATGGCATCTGGAACATGCTTAGCAAGCAGCAGGAGTTCTTTATAATTCATCAAAAAGGCCACACAGATAATGAGACAAGGTTCCTGTCTGGAGCTAAATATTTCTTCCCGATGATGCTTCAAAACCAAAAGTACCAAACAAAGGGGGTGGGYGTGGGGGAGCCCTGGGTCTGGTGTGCCCCAGGAAGGAGCAGAGCTCAGAGCTGCATTCGTGTCTGGGGCCACCCTTTGTCCCCCCACATCAGCACAAAACACCAAGCTGTAACCTCTCCTGCCTGGCTAAAGAGAATTTGGGTTAAAGTGCCCAAGCTGAGGCTAAATGAGCTTCAAAAAGCTGTCAGAGCTGTCTTGGGAGCTCTGCTGCTGCTCTGTGCCACCGCCACGCTTTCAGCTGGGCTGAGGTGGGGGAGTTTTCTGGCCCCAGACAGACCCAGGGAATGTTGTTGGAAGAGAGGGCAAGCTGGGTTTGGGCTTGTTTTGTTTCTAGATGACACTATGAACTGAGCTGAGCCTGCCTGTGACCCCAGAGAATGAAAACGTCTGTGGGAAACGATTCTTTCACTTGGCACCATTTCCAGTGGGAATCAGTACGGATTTCAAAGACGTTCCYCCTGATGTGCTAAAGCTTAGCTTAAAAAAACAGAGAGATGAAAGGGCAGCCTCCTCTGGCGCACGGTGAGATGTGACAGGGAGAGCGGCTGCTGCTGCTCTGAGCTGTAATGAGCTCCTGGAAGGGGAGTCACAAGCACTAAAAAGTCAAATGAGCAGGAATGACTGTGTGCAGGGTGATTCCAGCCGTGCTGGGCTSCCTGTGCACATGGTGCCCTCCAGTCCTGTGCTTTGGCATGGCTCTGAAATTCCAGGGGAYTTGTGGGGCCTCTGAGGCATCTGCAAAGACAGGGAGAATGGCTGCACCACGTAGGCTTAGAAWTTAGTAGGGAAGACTGGGGAGTTATGCCCCATYCCTCATCTGTGGGATACAAYATYGAAYGSAAGARGCCACTGAAGAGAAAAYAGCAGTGAAGAGTATGATGATGGAAGTGCTTCCTCCTKCTCAACCCTCCCTGCCTAAGCTCTSCTCTAATTGCAACTAAAGAATGGGAGAAGCAACATTAGAGAGAGGTGTGTAAGGATTTGCTGATAGATGTAAGCCAAGATATCCCTCTCTCCTTCAGTTTGGAGCCTACCTTACGGTCTCAATAACCCTGGCTGAGTGACATGCACGTGTGCCTTGGGGATGGTAAACGGCTCTCAGTGAGCAGGAATGGGACTATCTTCATCTCAGGGGTAAGAAACCAAGCTGGCTGTGCACACAGTGGGGATGTAGGAGTTATTGTGGCAATAACCTGTTGAGTCACTGCTTTTTATTCTACAATTATTTGTGTTCTGATCTGATGCCTAAATAATGTACAATACTGAAACGCTGCAAAAAAAGGGAAATGAATGCAGAGAGCGTTGCTCCACATGGCAGAATGTCCCTGCTGAATAAAATCTATAGCTATTTCCCTTAAGCTCTAGTTAATAAGGTTCTAAAAATGATGGGKGGACTCCTCAGGGGCTGACATCTGAGTGCAGTTCAGAGGAGCAGCCCCAAGTTCAGACACTTCTCTGAAGCTTCTCTCATCCATTTGAATGTCATAGGTCTTCAAACCTGGGCTGAAAATCCTGTGAGGACATAATTCTCATGTTCCCCCTGGAGCATAGGAGTGCAAAGGCAYGCAGAACTCATGCCATTTCAGGCCTGAAAATGAAGCTTGTGGTTTATTGGTAATAGGTAGAAATTTAGGGTGGAGGACCATCTTTATGACTGGCTTCAAACAATGGAAAATCTCATCTCTGTTTAATGCATGGAGCATGGGAGATCTTGTAATAACAAACGAGGGAGGGCTTTGYGAATTGTCCCTGTTTACTCAGTGCTCATCTGGCTCATTACACACCCTGTCTGGTGTAAGACTGGTTACCTACCCCAGCCCAGAGCCAGCACCCCAACACAAAGACAAAACACACTGCCATGTTTGAACTGCTGGGATTTCTAGCAGCTCAAACAACATCCTTCAGCACACAGAGCCCCAGGGACCAGTGCTTTTACACTGAGAAACAGGCAGGTCCCTCCTCCACATCCACAGCCCTTGGATRTGGTGCACACGTGCCTGCAGGACATGACCTGCTCACATACAGATCTGGCCTGTGGCTCTCCACAAGGCAGCACCCTCAGGAAGGACAGCACGTTTCCATAACACATTTGTTTTCGGTAGGAGCCTTCTATTCTGAAGAGAAATTCTCTTTGTGAGAGAGCGAGAGAGAGACAGCAAGCCACGCAGAGCCTAGCAACTCCRGATTTCTGGATTGCATTCCTCAGCACAAGAGCTGGCAGCCTGTCAAGGATAGTCTTTAAGTATGCACATATATTATTGCAAATTGGACGCTAAGTGTGTGAGCAGATACCTGCTACAAATGGGAGAGGTTTCCAATCAAAAGCCAACATGCTGCTGATCCAGCTCACCRCAGTGTCTTGCCTCTGGGGAGGCAGCATGGTGCATCTCCTGCCTCACATGAGATGGCAGATAAAGCAACCAGGGGTTAGGGACCATTACTTGTTGACTCACGTGCCTCCCACACTTCTGTGGTTCCTGCATTAGCCCTGCACTTGCTGTTCAAAATACCAGCTTTATTCTCTTTACCATCCCTGGTTTACCTTACTGACCGTCAGAGCCCTCTCCTTAGAGTCCTGTGACATCACTGTGAGTTCTGAAAAATCTCTGTCTGAAACATTATTTAGACTATTTAGAAATTGTGTGACTRTAATTGTGTGGCTCTGTGTCACAGCTGTGAATGTTGTCTGGGGCTTTGAAGCAAAGTAGATACGAAGGAGCGAGGAGGCAGTGGATGAAAATCCTCTACTTGGATTTAAACAATGATGACTAAGGATTGTTTACACAGGAGTTTCCTGTGCAGCGAGGTAGATTTGGAAGTGAAGTGCTTTACTTAGCTGCCATTTCCATCTGCAGTGTCTGGATCTATCCCTCCCACAGGTTTCTAAGGTAGGAACACAGCTGAGTTATCCAGGGACAAGAGAGAGGCACCTGAGGTGCTTTAATGGAGACCTCGCACAGAGCGTGCAGAAAACTGGAAGTTCATGTTTTTGCTTGTAGGTCTGTATTATTGATGGTATTGTTGAAAAATCTCTGCGTTCTTTTGAATGTTAGAACAGAGACTGGGAGAGTTCATCTGCAGTGTTTATGGAGACAAGTGGAACAGGCACTTCATCAGATGTTTGGGCACACATATATGTTTACTGTGTTTAGAGCTTGCTGCTCTAAAAGCATCTGTGCTGCTTGCCCTGTGTTACTGGCAGATCTGCAGTGCTTCCAAATACCTGAGAATGCACAGCTAGCATGGTACTCTGACAAACATTTTAAATRACTTGTTGTAAATGTCCCAGAAAGGACAAAGGACTGCAAAGATGCATGCAAAATAAGCAAAACTCTGCAGTTTTGGGTTACTCACTTCATAAAAGCCATCTTGATACACAGGAAAGGACAGCTTTCCAAAGCARATGTAGGATTGTTCCTGGCAGGACCTCTCCTGCTTGGTTGGCTTTCAGGAGCACCCATGGCCTTACCTGCCCTCTGGATCTTTAAAAATGACCAGGCACTATTGATAAAATGCTGTGACAAAAAATGGAAGTGCTTCATTATGAGCACTTTCCTTGTAATCCACTAAAATAAAGCCACTTTTTGATTTGTTTTCTTGTCAGATTGTCTATGTGACATTTGTCTTTCAGGCTGTGACTTTCAACATTATGTTCAGGTATTAGAGAGGGGAGGATAATGCCAGCTGTAGCTATCAGTAGTTCAGCTTTCAGAAGGTTTTGTGGGTTCTCAGCCAAACTGAATTCAAGGTGTTGGAAGGTGAGGAGCCTGGTTTTCCTCCCTCCCTCCCCTCGTGGCTGTCTCTTGACTCCTTCAGAGCACCAGAGCTCATCCTCCACTAATTCACAGAGGGAAGGTGAGGAGTCGCTTCAATGCACCTTCCTGGATCCTTGATGCACTCTTGAAGTCTCTTTGATTGCATTGTTATTTCCTCTCAGAGCTGGTGTGATTCCCTCTGTGCCACAATAAAACCTAACAATCTTTCTTCCCTTTCAAGAGAAAGGAAGCAATTTTAAAAAATATATAGCCACATATATCCTCAGCATTTCTAGGCTAAAAAATACATCTCATTTAAAATGTTGTGGCTTTGGCTCTGCAGGCTCTCCCACATCTGAACAATGCAGTGTCATGTTCCAAAATTTCACGACTTGTAAGATTCAGCACTGGGCTGGTAACTTATATGTTGTATTTTTTGAAATGTYGCAGTACTGTATACCATTGGAAAGAGAAAATACTTATTTGTCCTCTGATATTGAGCACTGATTAATAGCCATGTCAAATCTGGATCAGAAAYACTTTAAATTGTGGCATTGACCAACATATAAAAAGTATATTAGCTTATCTTAGAATGTYTTTATGGCTCCATGTGAGTAATTCGACAGATGGTACAAAGACACTTGGTTACAATGTTAAAGAAATGTAAAAATTGTCTTATTTAAAAAAAGAAAGTAAATTCTCAGAAAATTCTACAACAGATTCACAAGAGTACCATGTGCTGCATAGATAAAGGAGTGAATGTGAATCCTTAATGCCATGCCTCCCTTAAAAACCCAAGTAAAATCTCATGAAAGTAGTAATGTTGTCCCACATGTACACTGAGAAAACATTTGCATTCCATGGTGCTATATCTGTCTTAAAGATCAATGTGCATATGCAGGTACAGGCCATGTTAGGAGAGTACATGAGTTAGGGAAACATATCCAGCTGCTGTGAAATCAGGCTAAATTTGCAGCCCAAATTAGGTGGAAATTTTCCAGATTTGTGTTTAAAACCAGCATACTCCAGAGCTTTGGAACYAAACAAGCCCCATCTGTTTTAAAAATTATACAGCACTATGAACCAGCTGCAGTATACATCAAAATTTGGGATGTTGTATAAGAAACAGCAATTTTTAGGGTAGAAAGAAGATTTCAAAAAAATGATTTTGTGTGTCTCTTCATGAAGCAGTTGATTAAATGCACTCATTGCCTAAAATGTCTAAGGTTTTTTTGTAATAATTTTGAACTGTTCCCAAGTCTGATTCTCTGATAGAAGTGTTTCATCACACCTTATGATTGGTAGGCCCTGCTCAGCTAGGAGAGGGCTCTCTCTGGCACCAGCCAGCCCACAGTTGGTGTTGAATGGGAATTTCCAGTGATATGTGTATTTTCCACAGTCTGTGCATCAGGTTCTTCCTGATGGACACAAGGAGAAGGTGGTCAGGAGCAGACAGCACAGACTGAGCAAACAGGCCTGCCTGACTGRTTGCCTTCAGCGGTGAATCAATAGCATTTGTGAGTGGGTGAGGAACCTCCCTGTCATTTCAGCTTTCATCAGTCTCCTTGACAGTTCTCTGTTTCGTGTGGGACAGTGCATTCTGAGTGGACAGAGAACTCAACAGATCAAAGAACTTGTTGATTCTGGGCACACCCACAGGCACGTAACAAGTGCAGTACTTCAGCATCTGTCCTGGCACCTGTCCTGKTTGTGACCTTTACCAGTGACCTGGGGGCAGTGATGGAGCACTTTTAGAAAGTTTTCACATGACACCAATTTCCAGGTGCTATCTGTCTGTAGCTTGARGGCAGACCAGCCATTCAGAGGGACCTTGATAGGCCRAAAGGCCAGCAGGAGCRTAMAAAATTCAATAAGAATCAATAGAGACTCTTCATCTGGGCAGAAAAAGCCTTGTAAMAGCAAAGGCTCCAAAAGGCAGGGGCAGACTCTTCACTGGCTGAGCAGGTGGAAGGATCAGAGACAGCAGACATAAACTATACAGTTTATAAAGAGAGATTCATACTGACTGTAAGGAAAACTGTTTCCCCCAGGATGACTCTTGAGCCATGGAGCAGGCTGCCAAAAGGGCTGTGAAGTTTCCATTCTTGGAAGCTTTTAGAACCTGAGAGGACAAAGCTCTGAACCACCTGGTCTGACCTCAGGCTGGCACTGCTTTGAGCAGCAGGTTGCACATGGAGATTTCCTGGGCTGMCCTCCAACCTGAATTACCCTCTGTSATCCTCTGAGAGTTTTACATTTTGGGATTGAATGTTTTTTAGACTTGCAGGTGATGCAAACCAGAGCTGAACACAGGGGAGTCAGACCTATATTTATCAGCCTGGGTTGTGGTACTTCAGGCGTCCCTAAGAGTCTGGGATATAATAGGAGATGCAGCTCTGTAAAATGACAAAGCTGCTGTACATTTATTGACTGAGTGGAACAGGCCTGCTCAGCTCTGTTTCCTTTCAAGTATYTCTGCTGGCTCAAACTGTGGAATGTGTTACTGCAATAAACAGCAGAATAGTGGCCACTCATCTGGGGTTTGCAGGGGACATCTGTACATTCATTGTATTCCAGAGACACTGTGTTGCCTGGATTACCGATAGTACATTTGCTGTTCCAGGGAAAGAGGGAAGAAACCAGAATAGTTGACTCAAGGCTCATGTAAACAATCAGCAGCAAATAAAACCAGGGTGTTAATTGAGGAGCACATCAGCTAACGCCCTGAATTCCTCTGTGTGAAGCAGATGACTTCAYTCAGAAGGTGCAGTGGGTCCGGGGCAGGTTCAGCTGAGCAGACTGAAGATACTGCAGATGCAGGAGCTCCTCAGCACTCCTGTGCCAGAGCTGCTGCCCCTTCCTCTTCACTGGCACAAGGGGTTYGTCTGAGCACGGACACCTTTGGGCAGACAACACCAGCAGAGCTGGCACAAAGTGGCCCTGAGTGGGTGTGAGCTGGTCCCTGGGCTCACATAATAATGTGAATTAGGGAATGCTCCTGTGGGTTGCTCAGTGTGGCAGATCCAGCGCAGGGGCAGGTGCCAGCAGTGTGGAGGAGCATCCACCTGAAGAACGAGTGCCGAGGAACAGATGAGCTGTGAATCCACCCCTCCCACTGAGCAYTGGCTTTGTCCCTTACAGAGGGTGATTAGGTTGCTGTGTCACTGCCAGAGAACGAGGGCACCCACCCATCTCTTCTGAAAGCTGCCTCTTGCACACAGGCCTTGATTATCATTGTCTTCCTCATGGACTCTCAGGAGTATGAATGTTTTACAGAAGCACAGATGTTACCCGGAAAATTCTAAAGTTGTAGAATTGCCTCATACTTCTAATGCTTTCTGCTCCACTTTGATATCTCCCTGAAGGATGCAATGCCTTCTTACATCTCTTTGTGGGCAGAAAGTCCCTTTGTAATGTCCTCATACTGCAGATTTTTTTTTCATTTTAAATTTAAAAGCTTGCTCTGGGAGTTGTTTCACCTTCCATGACCATCAGTCCCCAGGAGTTATTTTGCCTTTACATAATGTGCACATCTGTGTTCTGTCTGTGGTGTGAAAACCRGCAGAATTCTGGCTGTTGATAACAACCATATATCCACTGCTTTCCTGTTGCACCTGCGACCCTCCCCAAAGTCATTGGCAATTAATCATCTTGTAATAATTCCTAATGTGCAGTGTGCAAGGGGTGAATTCCTGATGCTTTAGTGTGGCTTTAAGTGTCCTCATTGCCCCTTACATCCCACAGAGCTCTGGACACCAGAGGACAGTTCCAGTTCACCTGTCACCCAACTGTGACCACCTCTGCAGTGGGCATGGCAAGTGTTGAACAGGCTCCATTTGATCCCAACTAAGCTCTGCCAGAGAGCAGAATCTGTTGATGATTATTTGTGGCAGACAYTTGCCTGTCCTATAATTACATGGGAGGACAGCTCCTTAAATCACTGGACTGTGATTTAAGCAGCTGGAAACCTGTGAGCATGTAGGATCTAATCTCTCCTCTCAGAGACTGACATTGCAGTTTAATCTCTGCTCTTGTGAGTACGGTTTTGTTTATATTTCATTTTTTAATGGGAGTCATGTATGGGATCTGTAATCTCTCCTCTCAGACCCTGACACTGCAGTTTAATCTCTTCTCTTTCTGAGTACAGTTTTGTTTTTATTTCWTTTTTTTTAATGGGAGTCATGTAAAATCCTGAAGGAAGGCATCACTGGGCATTTCTCGTTTGAGTGGCAGTAGATATGGCAGGAATATGTGGATATGCCTGTACRTATGTATGTACACACACACACATATATATGTAAATAAAACCACAGGGAGTCTAATGCAAACATTAACACATACTGTGAGGATAAATGGAGGCAGCAGATATGGAGGCATGGGATGGAGGTGCAATAATGAAAAGTAGACGTGCTGTGGTGTCCTGGTGGTGACACCCATGACAGCCCAACACWTGCCTCAAGGACAACATACCCAGAGAGGTGTAATCGCTCCCTATTAAAGTGCTCATTGTTCTGGAACCAAGAACTTCCTTTACTGATCAAAGWGCTGCCTTTGATTAACCAGTTTTGAAATGAATGAATTTCTAAGTTCTCATTTTTCGCTTTTCTTAGGGGAAATGTTTCAAAAGCCTTTTGATCTTTGGTGAYAGGCATTTAGTAAAAGGCAGGTATGCTTTTACAAAAGAACCCTGGCAGTCTTGCTGTAAAGGGTAACATGTAACAGAAAACATTCAGAACATGTTCAGCAGGTCCACTGGCTTCAGCAGCCTCTGCACACTCASAGAGGTGCTCTTATGCTCATTCTTTAACAGGATGGATGGTTTTAAAGGGTAAAAATCAGGCTGCTGGTCTATGAAAAAAAAGGGCAATATCTACTGCAAAGGTCAGAAAATATTAATGTGGCATCTTACACTAACAGAGTACAGGCAGCACAAATCTCTACAAATAGGCATCCTGCTGGTAACCAATTGAAATGTAGGAGGTAGTTAATGTCTTTCAATTGTAAGTGTCATTTGATCCCCAGGGAGACATTTAATGGATGGTATTTTCCTACTGAGAGTCCTGTCTTTTCTTTCTGTACTTCATTAGTAATAGTTCAGGGTCCTTGTGTTCATAAAAAATGTATGCACTGCTTACCTGATTTGTCACATTTCACACACTGTATTAGGAAAATTGATGTTGTTCCTAAAGAATTAAATAGAATACTTTMCTTGTAATTATATGGTGTCTTCGTGTCTGCAAGCAGGTTTTCCCCACTACTTATTACCAAGGAAAGAGAAGAGCAGAACAGAAAAGAGCTGAATAAAATAATGRCTATTCACAAATCCACCTGCTGTGGAAGTTTCTCCCCTCCCCATCCATGCTGTGTGGTCTGGACTGGTCTTGGGGATCCTTCAGAAARCAGGTCCTGTCTGAGGTATCTATGGGAGATGGATGAGTCACTTCTGTGGAGGTGGACCTGCGATATGAAACACTCATTTACTGAGGATGAATAATTTTATCTGTAAGTTGAATCTTGCAGTTGTGTGACAATGTAGAGCATTGATATCCTACTGCTGTTAGAGGGAGAAAAAAAATCACTCAAAGAACTCAAAATGCCACAAGTAGATCCACTTGGAATGATTTCAGATTCAAAACTCAAGCTGTTTCCCTAGGGGCTCAGGGAGGCTGTACTGACCCATCTCTCTTCCCCAGGATCAGGAGCTGCCACTCATTTTCTGATACCATCTTGGGTGACTGGTCTCATGTTTTCTCAGTGTTTTAACTCAAATTTATTTTCTGAGAACCTTTATCCACTCGCCAATAAGCCGGTCATTTAGTAACAGAAATACCTTACTTTAATGGTCTGACTAAATACAAAAAAACACTCTAACATGCAGATATAGAGCCTCCCAAGAGCTGTTCTGAGTTGATGGGGTTCAGTTCAGAAATGCAGCTCTATCTACATTTGTGGCTGCAGTGTTTCTGCATGGGGCACTTCCCTGGGATGGCAAGAGAAGGAGACCATGCTGCTGGCATAAACCTGTGACCCATGAAAATACTCTGGATTCATYGTGAATGAATTCACTGAAGGTGAAAAAAATCCGATAGTGGCTAAAAAGGKTTTTTTTGTGTTAAACATCAGCCCTGCAGGTGCAGGTGCTTGCTGCACTGGGTCGATGTGGCCCTGAGCACTGGGCTCCTGTGCTGAAGAGAGGCTGCTCACCTTTCCATCAGCACTTCCCACCACCACAAGGAGCTGTTCCTCCTGTGTTTGCACTCAAACACGTGTTTGAGTGCTCTGCTGAAGCAGAATCAAATGACTGGTTTCAATATTGACTTGTTTTTGTAAAGATGAGCATGTTGTGTTTTGTTACATAGCTCGTGGTGGTGAGAGAAATCCATTAGACTTGAAGTTAATTAGTATGGGAAGACTAATTGAGATTGTCTGAATGGAACTAAGGGCAYTGCTATTTAATTAGAAAGTGCTTTTGGATTTTTAGATTATTTTTTCTTTTCTGGTTTTATTCAAAATATTGAAAGTGCTTTGCATATAATGAAAGAAGAATAGATCAAGGACAGGCGAGTGAAAAGACATTAAAAACCTATGGCATAATATTAATTTTTTTGCTATTAAGTCCATGCTTTTGATCAGATAAGAGAAATTTTATTGCTGAGGTCTATTCTCATTTTGTATCTTAATTATGCCTGAAAATATTCTTTAAATGACAAAGTCCTAATTTAGATTACCACGAAGACTAATCTTACAGATATTATTAAATCAGAACGTGCCTGTTTGTGGCTTCTTCGGCTTCCCTGTTTCTCACACCTTCCTGTGAAGTCACGGGCACCTTCAGGTGGTTTCCAGAAATGCTTAGCTTTGTTTTATGCTGTGGGCTGCTTTCTGTGTTTCCCTTAATTTCAGATAAGTCATTGTAGATTGCAACTTCACTAATGTCACTACTTCTCCAAATTTGGAGATGGAGGAAACGGCCTCAAGTTGCACCAGGGGAGTTTTCAATTGGATCTTAGGGAACATTTCTTCACCAAAAGGTTGTCAAGCCCTGGAACAGGCTGCCCAGGGAGGCAGTGGAGTCACCGTCCCTGGAGGGATTTAAGAGATGTATGAATGTGGCATTTGAAGATGTGGTTCACTGATGGCCTTGGCAGTGCTGGGAAAACAGTTGGACTCGATCTTATTTCAGACATGAGTGGTTCTACAGTTCACAGCTACTCTCTTCCATGGGCAGTGATGCTGCTTCTGCTCACAGGATGGGTCTCGTCCCTCTGGTTCCCAATCCTGCAGCCTGTTCCACAGAGAGTCTATGGGACAGGACTTTGTCATGCCAAGTGCACTGAATAATGTAGAGAAAATTCTGTATAAGGAGTGCATCACATCCATCCATCCATCCATCCATCCATCCATCCATCCATCCATCC
>NW_026623853.1:128258-158088 GCF_030028575.1 Malurus melanocephalus | reverse complement strand
GCGGGACAGGCCAGAGACGGGTGAGGGATAAACCTACAACAAGGCCTTATAAACACTCTAACACCGCCTTTTAACCTCTCCGAGACAGATAAACCTCCAACAGCGCCTTTTAACCCCTCCGAGACAGATAAACCCTCCAACAGCACCTTTTAAAACCTCCAACAGCGCCTTTTTTAAACTTTCCGGGGCAAATAAACCCTCCAACAGCGCCTTTTAAACCCTCCAACAGCACCTTTTTTAAACCTTCCGGGGCAAATAAACCCTCCAACAGCTCCTTTTAAACCGTCCGGGACAGACAAAGCTCCAACAGCGCCTTATAAACCCCTCCGGGGCAGATAAACCTCCAACAGCGCCTTTTTAACCAGTATTTTATAGAGCACCCAGAGGGAGGGAGGGGATCCTGCTCACTCAGGTCAGACCTCACCTTTCTGCAGAGCTTTCTCCAGCACAGGAGGGGCTGGAGCTGTTGGGTGAGCCCATAGATCACCGAGGAGCTCAGAGGAATGGAGCAGCTCTGCTCTGAAAAAAAGCTGAGAGAATTGGGATTGTTCAGCTGGAAAAGAGAAGGATTTGCAGTGACCTGGTTGCCTTACCTGAAGGAAGCTGACAGAAAAGGTGGAGAGAGACTTTACACAAACATGGAGTGACGGGACAAGGGGGAATGGTTTCAAACTGACAGAGACGATGTTTAATTCAGGTACCAGAAAAAAAGCTGTTTGCTGTGAGGGTGTTTAGGCCCTGGCACAGGTTGGCTGTGGATTCCCCATCCCTGGAAATGCTCAARACCAGGTTGGATGGGACCTGGAGCAGCCTGGTCTGTGCAACCATGGCAGASGGGTGGAATGAAACGATCTCAAGGTCCCTTCCAGCCCAGGCCATTTGTTGATTTTATGATTCTGTGATCTGCTGCTCCTGCTCTCTTTGTGCTCACTGCTGTAAGAATTACTGTGCATGCTCATGCTGGTGATACTCAGCTCTGAAAGAAGTTTCTGGAACTTCTGCATTCCCCACTTTAGTGGCTGCAGTTTAAAAATCCACATTTGTAGTGCACAATGTGCTGTCAAAGCTGAGATCTGCAGGATCTGAACAATTTTGTGACAGCTGCAGGTTGGCATTTCAGTTTCCACGGAAACCKGCACCAAAATCAAGGTGAAGTGTTGGCTGATTATCTAATAAAATAGCTGAGCGTTTAAATCTGAAGTTCTTCACCTTCCTTTTGCTGAACAGATTTCCATTCCTACAGCACCCAGTGAACGCAGTAGAGGCCTCSTGTCTTCAAATTGTTGTCAGAGCTTGGGCTGGGTTATCTCCTTTCCAGACAGAATTCAGCCTTGRCCCCTTCAGCCACAGAGCTTCGTGCTCTGCTTTTAAGATAAAAGACTGATTTGTCCCCACAATTACTGCACAAACCAGCACGATTGTTTATGACAAACTGCAGAGGAACAGTTCTTTTGCTTTACTCTGTGTTTCTCTACCATGCATTTCCAGAATCCTTTTGTGCTCAAATGCATTTCCTTGTAAATAATTCTCATTGTATACACTTTTTATCTGCCCACGCTCTTGCTTATCACCTGAATTTAATGGCTCTTTGGCTTTGCACTCACTGGACTCTTGTTTTGAATCAGTGAGTTTGATCATTCTGCTGAACATTCCTTTTTTCAGGTCATTGATTCCTAAGGTTAACAAAATGAATCCTCCTACTAATCCAAGCTAYGTCCCACTAATCTCATTGCTTTATCCTGAACTGCTCAATTACCTTTTGTCTTCAATTTCGATACATTCATCAAACCCACAGACCAGTCTTTTGTGCAGGAAGCAGTTTCATACTGGATTTGAGAACATGTTCATGTGAATATTTCTCATACTTATGTCTTAATTTGCTAAGGCTGTTTAAATTTTCTTGGTTAATTTGCTTCTTGACATACCCTTTTAAATGTACATTTTCCACTGCTGATTTTTTGCCAGAGATGTCTTTCTCTCTAACCTCTATTCTTTTCCATTCTTGAAGTAGTGTCTTCCAGTATTTGATAGTGTTGACTTTCCGCTTTGMAGCACTTAATCTTTTCTACCCTCCTGAATCATTTGACTCCTTTGTCATCCTTTGTTCATCCTAGGCAGAGAGTAAGAGCCAATATTGTTCTGAAGGACGTTTGTTCTGTTTTTCTCAGTAGGAAATTGGGGCTTTTCTTAGGCCTGTCTTTCACATCTCTAACTCCATGTGCCACGTTTTTGACTGGGGGTTGATACCTCTTTGCCAGGTTTGCCATGATCAGTTTTATATTGGCTTGAACCTATGAGGGGAGCACAAAGCCCCCAAAGCAGCAAAGTTCATGGGCTGACACCCCATGATACGCTTGGGATCACCTGGATATTTATGGAAATGGGGCTGAGCATCTTTCCTCCTTTGATATGATGTTTCAAACCCAAACGATTCATTTCTCCTGTCTATAACTGAGTCTGCTCTCACAGATATTGTCTTTGCTAGGAGTACAATGTGGAGAAAAAAGGGCTTTTTGCACATTCATTAGCATGTCAAGGGGGTGCCTTTAAGCATGTTACAACAGCAAGGGCCACGAATCTTTCACAAATGTAATTAAAGAAGCCCAAATTAAATTCTGGCTGCAGAACCCCTTGTGCAGTCTGAGCACTGTCACTCTGAGCTGCASTTTGCATATCAGACAGCTCTTTTTTCCAAGGCCCAAGGACCGTGTGGCCATTCACAAACCACAAWGACACCCCAGAACAAGTCACTGCCTTTGGCAGGGGCTCAGAGGGCTGGAATCTCGGGAATAAACAATAAATCTGAAACTCTCAGGCACAGTAGCTTCTTTGCTAAAGAGAGGCACATTCTTAGCAGTAACTGAATATGGTTGAAGATAAGAGTTTGATACCAGAGCACTGAGAAAGGATACAAAGGACACCACTCCTAATCAACAAGCTCRCTTAGAAATAGTTTCTCTTTACATGAAAAGCCTAAAGAAATTCTGCTTTGGAAGGTATTTTTGGACAAAAACTTGGGTTTATAGGATTTGTTATCTTAAATGATCCTATTCTACTTAAAATGTATCAAGTTAATTAAGGGTCGTGTAATTTCTTTCGCAGAAGAACTGAAGCTTTGGGCATTTCTGAGGAAACTTGGAACYTGAGTATGTGAGATGAGTACCCCAAAAAGCTCATGGTAAATGCCCTCACATTCAGACAACTATCTCCCAGTCATTTGAGAAATTGTGAAAAGTCCCAAGCCCACAGTACCCAYAGGCTTTAAATCAGAGGTGGGGAAGGTGTGTCAGGTTTTAAAAATGAAGTGGACACAAAGGCACTTTTGTTAAAAAGCCTCCAGGGTACTCTGAAATGCCAGCAGGCAAAGCCTGGCTGAGCAGGAAGCTGATGGTAGATGATAGTCTGCAACAGGCATGGCATTTATACAGCCTTGAACATAGATTAGGAA
This sequence comes from Malurus melanocephalus, assembly GCF_030028575.1. Lineage (NCBI taxonomy): Eukaryota > Metazoa > Chordata > Aves > Passeriformes > Maluridae > Malurus > Malurus melanocephalus. Next base: position 154,640 of record NW_026623853.1, on the reverse strand, counting down.
TTTGAATTGAATATGTTTTGTTGAGCAGCTTTGAGCTACTGGTTGTTGCATTTTTGGAAGAGAAGCTTTGATGACTAGTTGGGGAGCAATATGAGGAAAAAAAAAGAATTAATAGCCTGAAAGAAAAAAGCTACTAATACAAATTTAAATGGTGTTCTTCTTCAAAAAGTGGTGGAGATGTGGAGGTTTCTGCAGGACAAAAATGCTGCTGGCAGGGATCTATGTGAGTGGGCCACCACCACTGCAACCTGACAGAAATCCATCAGCTTAAAAACGCATCTTTTAGGATAGGGAAAAGAACAACATAATTAGGTAGTCTGATTCATTGCAAGCATCTTGGCCGTTTTCAACCTGGATACATCAGTTCCTTGAGAGAAGAAACACACATTCAACAGCATTTTTGGTGTCTTCCATTTCCAGTACTATTGGTGTACACAGGAAAGGAGGTATGTTTGTCTTAGGCATTGCCTTCTTTGAAACAGACAGCAGAAGGAGCAGAGAAATTACAGGAGGTAGTGAACGTGGCAAACCTGCACATAAAATGAACTTTCGTAAGAATAAAATGCTGCATTTACAGCTGTAAATGTACACACCCRTGTGAGTTAAAAATACAAAGCTACTTTTACCCTTTCTTGGTTTTTTTTTTTCAGAGAATGAAGCACTCAAGTGCTGGACTTAAGGTAGTGAAGGTCACTGCATTGGCAAAACCAAAGCATTCATGCAGCACTGGGCTTTTAACTTTTCCTAAGTGAGAAAGTTGGACAGTTAGTACCACCAAAGTGCAGTTGTGCTCTTCACAGCGTGTACATTTTGACTGGCTTGTAGAGTGAATGTAGCAGTTCATGACTCTCCCAGGCAGCTTCTTTTGATGGCTGAAGAAAACATAATCTGCAACATGCTGGGCCACAGCCTGGCTTGGAATGGTTCGACCGGTGTCTGTCAGCCAGTGGAGAAAAGTCAAAGTCAGCWACCTGGGGAAGGAAATCAAAGAGATCATTTCTAGTTCAGCTCCCACCGGCTCAAGGACAGCAAGAACACGTTGGGCTACAAATGGCATTTGGTCCTCAACCATTTTCATCAGTCTCTGACTTCAAATACACTTCTAATTTACAGGTGCTGTGCACATGGCTTACAGGCAGKGTCTCTAAAGGTATAGAATTTATATTGTGGCACAGGGTAAAGGGTATTAGATACTTTCCAAAGTACCATGAAAGCTACTTTTGATTTGAGAACTYATGCTTATTGCAAATACTTTTGTAGTATGTGAAAGGTAGATTAGAGATGGAAGGGAGCTGGGGAGTTGAAGGCCACATATGAGGGGTGGGTAACAAGTGAGGGCTGCTTTAGGTAACACATCCCTCCTTTTTCATCATCCTGTAACTTCTCACACCATCTCCTTGCTTTCTTTCATGTAACTACTCTGAGGCAGATCCTCTGGAAGGAATTCTTCAATACAAACATCTGCTTGGGGATATTAACTGCCCCTTTTAATCCTGGCAACTCAGATTAGAGTTCTCTGCAACAAGCCAGAAACTCGCCTGTTGCTTCATTTGCCTACGCTGTTTGGATTTTTTGATGGAACAGATCACACATACCAGGGAAATGCTCCCTCCTGCTCTCTTTGTCTGAGGATTAAAGAACTTTTAATGTTAGACACCTTTAATAGCTGAAAAACACCTAGTTACTATCCCAGCYCAAAGTCAAAGGAACAATACCTCCACGAGATCTTTTTGTTGCGTGTTACTTCGAAAAGTCGTGTACAGCACCAGTATCAGCATCACTGAAACMAGAGCAGTGCAGAGCAGGACAAAGAAAGCTGGGTGGATTCCTAGGAAAGAGCACAAGGACACATTCCTGGAGTGACACAATATCCCAGAAAGAAGCAACAGTGAGAAAGAAACAATTGAGAAGTTTTAGGAGTATTTTCAGAAGAAAGGAGGTGTGTGTAAGAGGGAATAACCTGGACAGACAATGCAAACACAAGCCAGGCTGCAGCACAGCCCCATTCCTGCCCCATCTGTGGTGTGGATATGGATACAGCTCTGAACCTGGCAGAGCCTGAGGAAGGGAGGGAAATCATGGGCTGCCTTCTCAATGTCCTGTGGAGCAGTTGGTGCCCATCTTCCTCCCCCATGGCACAGGCAGGAATAGAAATGTTCTTGGTGAAGGTGAGGAAGGGATTTTACAGGCTCAGAATAAGCCCCTTGGTTTCTCAGCCATCACAGTGGGGTAGGTACTGCACTGAATGGCATCTCTTTCTCTCTGTTTCTCTTCTTTGGACTTGATTATTTTTGTTTCTCCCAGGGGCACACACGGCTGTGCATGGGGGAGTCAGCACAGGTCACTGGAAGGGACAGGGACCTGTAACGAAATGGAGGCCTAGAAAAATCTACCCTCAAAAACCCATAACTAAACTAAACAAAAAGAATTGAGACTGCTTAATTAAGGCAGTATTACAGATGTGTATGTTCTCCTAGTTATCCTCTCTAACCACAACAGCTGGACTATTTAAACTGAAAAATATATCATTTGAGTAAGGTACTTGGTAGCTCCAAAATACTCCTGGGACTAAGGTTCAGCAGAACACAGGAAGCTCAGAGCCATTGAAGCAGGCATGTTTTAAGCTCCCATTTCTCTTTTTATTCCTCYCCTTCTAGGGTCAATCCCCAAGAGTCCCTGAGGTGTTTGAGGCTGCTGACCCGCACAGATGGCACTGTCAGCTCTGCCCAGACTCTGCTCTCACCTGCCGGCCGCACTTTGATGCCATGGTACGTTTGCAGCATGGTCACTCCCTTGTCCACCCGCACGCTCAGGCAGTACTGCCCCGCGTCCCGGAACGTGTGGCTGAGGTTGTAGCAGGAGCCGCTGATCTCCACCAGATGGCATTTGTCACCTTCCAGTGGAACGCATTCCGCTTTTATGAGCCAGCATAGTGCCAGCGGTGGGCTGAAATGACAAGAGAAAAAGGGCAAAATGGAACAAAAAAGGTGAAAACGCTGCAAAAAATTCAGCAAAAAGTTTGGTTATATTAACAGAATAATTTTGAAACTAACGAAGTTAATCTAAATAGAAATGAAGAAGTAATTAACGGCACAATAGTTCGGTTTATAGCTGTTGCCAAATGAAAAAGTTCTTTGTGATGTTTCTATAAAGGCAAGTCCTTCAGCTGAGAGCTGAATACCTGCATGGGTCATTGGCAGGCCACTGTCTGTAGAAAACTCCACATATTGCTTCTTCAATAAAGATAAAAGGAATCTTTTTTTCCTACACTTCCAAGGGAAGGTTGTTTTTTCTTTGTCCTTCTCACACAGAAATCACTTTCTGTACCACTGAAATACATCCAAGACTTTTCTAATTAAAAAAACCCCACAAYTGAAACGAGAAAGGATGTAAGATYRGCTCTGTAAAACAGACTAATAGCTRGGAAAGGTAAGTAAATTGTAAGGATCACAGCATCCTCTTACATTAAAAAAGAGGCTTTTATTTGTAATCAAGCAATTTAGTGCAACCCACTTCATGGCCATGTGGTTTCTCACCATGTCTAATCAATGCCTTTTATTTACTTGTYCAGGCCCCTGTTTCAACGGATTCTTCTTGAACTCACCTTATGGACTTTGATTCTGACAACAGACAGGGCTTTTCTTTAACCCATTTTATTAGTATGTTGTTTCTTATCTCTTGACAACATTCTTTGCTAAGGAAAGCAGCCYGTTCATGTGTTTAGCTCATTTTCTAGCTTTGTTTTTGATAACCCATCTCTCCATCACTGCATCTCTATCTCAAACTCCTGTTGCATCAGTCCCAGCCCTGTGACTCGAGGCTGYTGACTGCTTTTAGAGATCTCAGCTTTGCCTGTAATGGTTTTTGGCYGTTGACATTTACTGTTGTGCCACCTCCACATAGACAATTGAGGGATGGGGGAATAAGTTGTGTTTGCTACTTACGTGCCATTGATATGAAGAGATAAATTCAAGTTTTCCATCACGTGAGTCTCTCTGGAGCCCACAACATCAATACTTTTAACAGCATCTGGGAAGGAATGGAAAGCCAGCATGTCACACTCCACATGTAACCTGTGTGTCACTGGTTTCCCAGTGAAGTTTTGTTTCAACAGATTTGCAGACTTGATCTCCATCAGTCACACAAATAATACTGCTGGTCTCACACCCCAAAAAGAAACCTACCAGTAGAGATGATGTAAGTTTTCTCTTTTTTTTTCTGATTTCTTTTTAATAGCTATAATCAACTACTTTATTGATTATTTACATTTTAACTCCTGTGCTTATTTGCTCCTGGAGCAAATCAATGAGACTTTGCTAACTCTTGTTTTAACTAGTTTATTGTTTTCAGGGAGAGCTGGTGTAAATTGAACAAATCTACCATATGTTAGGGTAAACATTTTATTGTTTTAATTACATATGAGGTTTTTATAAAAGACAGTAAAACTGTTCTGTAGATTAAAAATAAACTGAAGATTTTCTCTATTTCCACCCATTTTTCTGCACTAGAAGAGCTTGAAGTTCATTCTGCAATGGAAACCCTTCACTGAACAATGCTGAACTGTCCTTGCTTGTGAAACATTGTTGAAATTGTGTTACCACGTTAAAGCTAGATTGTATCTGTGCACATACAGCTCGCCCAGGATTGAAGGTGCAAAATGTTTCAGAATTACCCAGGAGCTCCAGAGCTGTGCTGAAATCCCCGGTTTTCTGCRTGGTTTCCCTTTCGTGTAGGATGCCTCCAGTGTGCTCCCATTCAGCTACAGCCTTCAGATGCACTGTGCGATTCCCCAGGGASGAGCAGTTGCAGTAGACAAAGGGCTCCTTGGTCATCTGGTAAACCCTGTGAGCAACAGGAAAAGGTTTGGAATCAAAATTGCCTTTTACCAAATGCTTGCATATTTCTGGTTTAAACAGGGACAAGCTCTAACATATTTTCTTTACAGACAATGCTGCTGTTGCTGGAATTCTGATTCTACTTTATGTCTGTATCAATGAGGATTTATATCTGTGGTAGTACTTATAGAACTATAATTATTCTAAAATCCAGAGTAAATATGTTCATTTTCAATTAAAGAAACCAAAGATAATGCTAAAAGGATTCACAAAAGGTSTTAGGAATAGTCAGTAAATTATGAAAACAACTTTTATAGCAGGCAGACTATTAGCTAACTGATTTAATTTGGATTTTTCTGTAGATGAACATCTGAATCAGAGACATCTTGAGTACTTATTAAAGCAAACAAAGTGACCACACCTACCCATCTCCAAAATCCCAATTGTAGACAAACGATGCTGACTTGAAGTAATGACTTGGGTCATGAAGAGAGAAAGAAATCCGGGTCRTGGTGCCTGTGGAGGAGCTAGAACCTTGTGTGGAAACTCTGCTGTCTTCTATCTGGGCAATGGTGAGGTTCCCTGTGATAAATTCTGCAGAGTAAAAAGGGGAAAGAATGACAGCATGTGTGACAAAGAATGACAGCATGTATGACAGAAGAATGACAGCATGTATGACAGAAGGACAGCATGTATGACAGGAGAATGACAGCATGCTTCCACACATGCTCTGTGTCGAATCAAAACATTCTTTGAGATGTACTGTGTAAATCTTTCTATGTCCTCGTCCAACTGGTTAAGGGTATTTGATATCTGTTACTCAGTGTTGTCACATGTTAATGARGCAGTGAAATTAAAATATTCATTCAGGGTTATACAACGGGTCATGATAAAGCATCTAATAGATGGCCTAAGATTTGCTGTGTCATGCAACAGGGAAAAGCAGCAGATTGTYCCTGCTGATGGTCATCCTAACTTTAGGACAAGAAATGCTGGGAGGCAGTAGAATCAGCATTGTTTTAGGAGACTGGACATCACTGACCAATGCTGGTGTGTGAACTGCAGCTGCTGAAGCATCTGTTTTCTAGCTCAGTTTCTCTAAGTGACAGAGGCAGGAAAACACGGGCAGGGTCACACTTTCTTCCTGGAGTGTGGCTCTAACTGCACCAATTGTACCGTGCCACCCAAACCCATCTTCAGCCGCAGGGCTATAAATCTGATTGCTGTCAGAAGCTATATTCACATGGTTTTATCCTGATGCTGAGTTCCTGCCGAGGCACAGCTTGTGAGGCTGTTTTACCTGTAATCTGAAGCACGGTGGTGTTTCTCGCAACCGGCCGACAGAGCCARCAGTTTCTGTGAGTCACCCAGACTGACACAGGAAAAGTCCCAGGAAATTCTCCAGTCACATTAATTACAGAATTAAACCGCTGCTCAGATTTCTCTATGAGAATCAGAGGAGCATAAATCCAGTTAAAGTAATACAAGTTTGATGTGACATTTTTGTTCTCCATATGTAGACTGGCCTGAACCGTAGCTTGAGCTCCTGTTGTGATGGGACCATTGTTGGTTATTTCCAGACGATATGACTCTGTGAAAATCAGAAGTAGTAAACCAAACCTTGTTGTATTGAATTTTAAATTTMATTTAGTTTTTTATTTRCACATTTTAACTAGTCAGMTGTAGTTATGTGACTCACAATGACACTCATCCCAGCAAAGACTTTACTACCATAATTTTTTACTGTTCAGAAATCTGGAACAGAAACTGTTGCATGTATATGTGAGTTCAAATAAATAGCAGTAAACAACGTGTCAGACTGGGTCCTAGAAATGTTCATAATAGAAGACACCTTCAGACTAGAACAACACAAAAGCTTTTAATGATGTTTTACACCCAGAGCTGGGTGCTAGCTGGAGGCTCATTATCACTAATGATATAATATGGTCATTAGGCATCCAGATAGGTTAGTGCTAACACCTGTCCTAAAATATGTGAACTTTCAGTTTTGCACTTCACAGATGTTGAAGAATTCTGGAGACAGAAGGACTGTGAGAAATGAACTGTAACATTACTGCCTGAGAAAGAACTCTGCTGTTCCCATTTCACAGTACAGGAAATGACCCTGAGTTCAGTTTTTTGAGTTAAAAGAGAAATGTTTGTGATTTGATGAAATCTGGYTCAGGAAGGTTTCATGTCTCCAGAAGATTCAGGCTACGCTCTGCTTTGTTTCAGCAGAACTTAGACAAAAATAGCCAGCTGCCTCATGCTTATCTAGCACTTCTCCTTGGAGGTTATCACAGTGCTTTGCAAATCAGGGCCATACCGCSCAACAGCTGCTGCAGCTGGAGGTTCAGTGGCTAACCCAAGGTCACCCAGGGAGAGACCGGCACAGCACAGACATTTCATCCAGCTCAGGGATTTCTCCTACCTGGAGAATGGAGCTCTGTGAGTCCCACAGCGAGGGACAGGGCTGCCCAAAGTGCCTTGTGACCCGCGGGGTCAGAGGAGGAAGCAGAAGCGCAGCTTTTGGGTTAGAAGTGCAAAGCGAATCCCGGCCGCCCGGGATGCTCCTCCTTCACTGCATGCACCGAGATCGCGGAGCATGGGTGTAAATTCTGGGTGGTGGGAGCGTGCCCAGAGCTGCTTCCAGCCCTTGTCACACCTGTCAAACTCGAGCAGGGAACCACCGCCACCCGTGACCCCTCTCTCCCCGCAGCCCTGTCCCGCTCCCGGCGGCGATCCAGCGCGGAGGGCGGCCCTTACCTGCGGCGGTAGCGCGGCCGAGCTGCAGCAGCGGCAGCAGCGCGTAGAGCATCGGCAGCATGCTGGGGCGGCGGGGGCCGGCTGTGAGCGGCTGTGGCAGCCGCAGAGGGAGCGGTGTGTGCTCTCCGGGCCCCGCGGCTCTGCGGCTCCTCTGTCCGCGCCCGGGCCGCTCCCCCGCGCAGCCTCTGCCGGGGCCGCTCCTGCGGGACCGCGCCGCCAGCGCCGCCGGGCTGCGCACCGGGGGTTAATCAACAGTCAATAAAAAGCGCGGTAGCTCCACAGCTGCAGTGGGGGCACCGGGAGTGTTTGGGAAGGGGTTTGTGCCGTGTTTTGCTGGCGGCAAGCACATATAAAGTATTTCTGAGGWGGCGCGGGGCGGTTCGGCTGCTGTTACCGGTCCCGCAGCGCTCCGAACGGCCTGTAACGGGTGCCCTGCTGCAGAGAGAGAGCAAGAGAGCCAGAATGTGGTTTTCTGGTGTACTTTTTTTGTCGTTTTATTTTCTCTTTTCTTGTTTTGTTTTGTATGTCTTGGTCTTAATTCGTTTACTTTTACTTTTTCTATTTTCTTAAACTCATCATTCGAAGCCCTTTCTCACTCCTGGCTGTTTCTGGTGGCGGATCAGCCACTCTCCACGCTTGGCTTGGCTTGGCTTCGCTTCTCCCGCGGGGCGGAGCGGGCTGGAGGGACCGGCCGCGGTGGTGTCTGCCCGGTAACTCCCGGGGACAGCGCCCGAGGAGCCTCCGGGCCCGCGGGGACGGGCGGGGATCACCTCAGGCAGCGCCCGGCGGGGCGGGTCAGGGAGCGGCTGTSCGAGGGGTGCGGGCCGGCCAGGGGAGCGGGCGGCGCCGATAAACAGAGCTCGTGTCCGCCCGGGGAGAGGCGCGGGGCGGCACCGGGAGGAGGCGGAGGCGGCACCGGCGGGAGGCGGCCGGAACTGAGCGGCGGCGCTTCCGTCGCGCCCATGCGCTGCCGGCGGCCTCCGGGAGCAACAAAGGAGGGAGCCGGGGGGCCGCGGCCGGGCGGAGCCGCGGAGCCGCGGGGTGAGGAGCGCGGCGGCGGCCGGGCCTGGGCGCGGTGAAGCGGGGCGGGGGCAGGCGGGACCGGGAGCGGCCGGAGCAGGCCCGGGGCCGAGCGCGGTACCGGGAGCGCTGAGGGGCGGGGGAAGCGCCGCCGAGGCCGCTGACGGTGCCCGTGTTCGCAGGGCGGAGATGGGCTCGGCGTGATGGCCTGGCAGCCGGGAGCCACCCGGGCGAGCGGCGCTGCGGCGGGGAAGGTGAGGGGCGCGGGGTCCCGGGGCACCCACAGCCCTGCAGGCCGGCTGGGCCGGACCCGGCCGGGAGCGAAACTGACGGGGAACCCCGAGGGGAGCAGGGACATCGCCGATCTGTCAGACTGGGTGTGATGTTGGGCTTCTTTGCCATCGAAAAAGGCAGCTTGTGGTGGCAAGACAACGGCTGGCGGCCCTGGGAGTGAGTCCCGCGGGGTGTCCGAGGGTGGCTGTAAGTTTGGGATCAGGATGGGATGGAAGGCAGGAGGATGAAAGGTGTGCGGTGTCGGGAGCATCTCTGAACCTGGAGCCTGTTGCTGGGAGCGAGGAAACCAGGCAAAACCTGTCAGTGTTTGTGCTGTGGTGTGAAGAACTCAGTAACCCCTTTTATCTGTTAGTCCAGTCCTGTCACAGTGAGTGCTGTACGTGCTTGGCGTTGTATTTGTAAGCCTAAGTGACAGCTGTGGTTTGGAAAAGGTGGCCCTCTTCAATGTGTCAGAAGAAGGGATGTAGGTGATGGGATAGCTGCTGTTAACCAGCCATGTAAACTAACAAATGCTTCTTTATTCTTTTGTAGGAGTGTTGATCTTGATTTTATGTAGTCAAAGCTGATCTTTCTTCCTCCAAGATGGCATTTGTTTCAGCACAAGGGCCTACGGTGGTGGACCAAACCACTCTGATGAAAAAATACCTTCAGTTTGTGGCTGCTCTTACAGATGTCAATACACGTAAGAGATTTTCTCATCTTGRAAATTACAGCTTTTCAGTAGTTTGTCTCACAAGTGTTGCAATCTTGTTCAGACAGTCGATAAATGAGACAGTGAAGTCTCTTGGATTCACTTTGAAATTTGTTTGAATTTTGATTTTTKAAGAAGCAAAATGATGACAAACACTTGCTTGAGCCGAAGTGAGTGAGCTGTGTGTGTGTGCAGTTGTGTGGTGGTTGTTTGAGAGAATTGTGTGTCTTATAATTGGGTGATGATGGCTAAACTGATAAGATCTGATTGCTTCTTTAATCAGTGAGGCTGCTGTTTTCTTTCATGAGCTAGTTTGACATTCACATTTTTTGCTTGAATTTCCATTTTCAGCCGATGAAACCAAATTGAAAATGATGCAAGAAGTCAGTGAGAATTTTGAGGTAAATAAAAAGAAAACAACCCCAAGCAACAAAACCCCCTCAGCTTTCTGCACTGGCAGCCTTTCCTGTGCTTAATGTATATTATTTGAATTTCTAATGTTAGGCAGTTAAAAGATTAATGGTWGTATCCTGTGACTTATGATTTATACAGTTACAAGTCATTGATTTTAGGTTTGTATTTAGRAATTAGCCAGGTTGTTGAAGGATTACATTTGCACTTAGAGAGCTTTAGAGAACTTTCATTGCCTAATCTTTATTCATTAAACATTAAAATAAAAACTACATAGGAGACTTTTGTTCTATTTTTTGAATGCCATGAGATCGCCAAATTTAAAGCTTTCTTTTATTTAGTTCAAATGTTTATTGTGCCTTGTGTAACAGAGGCCTTTCTGATTCCTCTGAATATTCCATGGTGTGGAAGTGAGAGAGGAGCTGTCAGATGCAGGATATGACATCAGGAGTGGAGATGTCTCCAGTGACATTTTTGCCATGGTGATAGATGATTTAGATGAGCAGCAGAGAAAAGTCAAACACGAGTTAACCCAACCTTGTGTTAGCAGAAATTACACTTTAGTTGAATACTTAGTTGTTACATCCCTATTGTGAAGTTAGAGAAAACTGAAAAACATTCTTGTGAAGTTTATCTTTTTAAGCTAACCTGCTATCTCTGAAACAATTTATCTGAGTAAAAGAACAGTTTTAACTGCTTAGTCCGATGATCTGTTTAGAATATGAAGGCTTCATTGATTCTGTTTGCTCTTCTCTTCAATAGGGAAGAACTTGTTTCGTATTTGTTTTGCTAATGTTCTCTTGGAACTCACTTGGTTCTATAGTGTGTCAGCAGATACTTTGTCACTGAGTCTCTTCAGAATTCACAGAAAATGTTTAACTGTGGCTTTGAATGTAGCTGAATATAACCTGTGTGATGTGTATTATATATATCCCTGTTTTCTGTTCTTAATTAGAATGTGACATCATCCCCTCAATATTCTACATTCCTGGAGCACATCATCCCTCGGTTTCTYACCTTTCTACAGGATGGGGAAGTTCAGTTTCTGCAGGAGAAGCCAGCACAGGTAAAGTGTGTGGAGCATCTCCTGCCTTTTTGCAGTGAAGTCCTTGATTAACCTAATGAACTGATTTAAGACTTGTTAAAAATAGATCTGTCATTTGGTTGTTTGTTTTTTGTTTTTTTTTTTTTTTTGTTACAGCAACTCCGGAAGCTTGTGCTTGAAATAATTCATAGAATACCAACAAATGAACATCTTCGTCTTCATACCAAAAATATCCTGTCTGTGATGTTCAGATTTCTAGAGGTATTTTTTTCTTCCTCTTAAAACAGTTTCAAATTTTCAGAAATATTTTCCTCTGCTTTCTTCATTTCCCATATTTGCCGGGGGTAGGATTTTTAATAGCTGTGCAACTGGAGCAGGAGTGGAAGGACGTTCTATTTAAGCTTCACTCCTGTTCTCCCTTACCACCTMCAGGGTTTCTGTGTGTTCTGTTCTGCCCTTTAGTAACTTGGATTTTACAAATGCAGGCAATTATTCTCATGCTGGGCAAGATTTTCTGGCAGATAGGTGATTTTTAGGGAGTTTGTTTTGTTGGAATTCACAACACTGTCATTTGAAGCTCACATGGGGGTCTTGAGGTGCAGTAGGAACAGATCTGATGGTACAGAGTGGTTGAAATGTCTGGGTTTGTTCCCACAGGGGGTGGATTTAAATTCAGCCATACTCTTGGACTGCGAGGTATCACACAAATCCATGTTAGTGGGGCACTTTAGATTGTTGAGTATAATTTTACAGGGTTTTGAAGTACCCACTGAGTAGCTGAAGAATTCAGCAGTGGGCTCACTAAAGGGTCTCTTCTTTTTTTCCAGACAGAGAATGAAGAAAACGTACTGATTTGCTTAAGAATAATTATTGAATTGCACAAACAGTTCCGACCAGCAATCACTCAAGAAGTAGGTCATACATCTTGTTACATGCTATAAAACATAATGCTCTTTAGAATTGCTATTTTGTTCAAGTGGGTTGATTGGTTTGTTTTGCTTCTTTCTTTTTATATTGCCTCACTTGTTGTGGTAACCATATATTTATTTTTTTTTACCATAAAGCAATTTTTAAAAGAGGATTGAATAGTACTAACACTCCTGGGGAAAGGAGCTGTTAAAGCTTAGCTGTACTTGGTTTAAATGTTTATGGACAATATGATCAGTCAAATGAATAAAATTCTGACAATTGTCATGAAACATATACTATAYTGGTGACTAGAGGTTTTATGTATTAATACAGAGATTCTAAAACTGTGATTTTTAAAAAGATTTTTTAAAAATTTCTTTATGGTGAACTGACTTCTTCCTCCGTAGATTCATCATTTTTTGGACTTTGTGAAACAGATTTACAAGGAACTTCCAAAAGTAGTGGTGAGCTTTTTATTTCTTAAATTGCCATTGCTGTAGTCAGAAAACTTTTGTTTCTTAATTTTACCTCTGAAAGATCTTGACATAATATTTCTAAAAGATACTGAGTTTTAGTGAGTATATTTATCAAAACCGTGTGAAAATTGCGACATTTAGGTTTGGATTTGGAAACCTTCTGTTTCTAGAACACTGGTATGAGAAAGTTGAGCTGAGCTTAAGTACTGAAGCAGGGCCAGGTTGGCTGCAGTTGTCTGTGTCACCAAATGTGTCTGGTTTTGAGGGAAGGRTGAGGTAACGAGGAGGGCCCTGCTCTGCTCTTCCTCCCTGATGCAGAGTAACTCTTGGGGTGTTTTCATTAATAAAAAGGAGCAATTCTGCTGCTTGTTCCAGTGGCAAAGATTGCTGGGTGTGTTTCTAGTCCAGGCAGATGCTGCACTGCAAACATCACGTGCAGAGAGGAGAAAACTGCTCAGGGGGAAAATTTTGTGGAGGAGTTTGAACGAGATGAACGGCCTTTCGACTGTTACTGGCATGATGATATTTTTGTTCTGCTCTTTGCTTGTAGAATCGGTATTTTGAGAATCCTCAGGTGATTCCAGAGAACACTGTTCCCACTCCTGAAATGGTTGGCATGATTACAACCATTGTGGTGAAAGTGAACCCTGAGCGAGAAGACAGCGAAACGAGAACTGTGAGTGTTCTGACTGCTCTTAACTGGGGACTGCCTGTAGGAGAACAAATCATAGGGCCAAGCAAAAATAAGAACTTTTTTTAGCCTGTTTTTCTTATCAAAAGTTTTCTGTAGAAGCTGATTGAGACTTCCTAGATATTTTCTATGCAGCTGTAATTACAGGATTTTTATTTAATATTATACCAAATAGTTTTGTGGTTTCTAAATGTTACTAAATGAGCTGCTTCTGTAAAACTGTATTTTAAATACTTGAGTTAATAATTAAACTGTTTATAATGCATGTGTTCTTTCTTTCAGCATTCAATAATTCCCAGAGGGTCCTTATCRCTGAAGGTCTTGGCTGAGCTACCTATTATTGTTGTTCTCATGTATCAGGTTAGTACACTTTTGTATTTTGCATGTAAATACTTCATTACTGAATGGCTAGTGTAACTTCTAGTGGCTAACATCTTAGTAAAAATGAATGTGATATACTTGTGAAATTAAAATATCATCTAAAAATAAGCTGCTGTCTTGATTTTTTTTTTCTGATTATCTCTCTTGTAAGTTGACTGCAAGTGTGACTTGTGAATTTATCTAATTATAATTTTTTTTTTAAGCTCTACAAACTGAACATTCATAATGTAGTGGCAGAATTCGTGCCCTTGATTATGAACACCATCATAATACAAGTTTCTGCTCARGCAAGGTAAGAGCATTTAACAGTATTTTGATGATATYTGGGATAAACTACTTAGGCCTGTCRTTCAGTATTGCTCAAAATRTTTTTGTCTTAYATCTTGTTATTTTTTGATTCTAGTCTTACTGCTTTTAGTCTCAAGATTTGACTGAAAAATGTTTTGTAGATGAAGTGGGAGGGAATACTGCTTGGAGAAAAAAATAGCCCCAGTTAGGGGAACAGAGGCAAGTGCACAGTGCTCACTATTGGCTTGGCTTTCTGTAGAAAGGTGTTGCTGAATGGCAGAGGGCTTGTTGGGAATGGGCTCTTCTACAGTGATTCTATTCTTTTAAGAAGCAAGCACCTCACTACAAGATGATGTAATTTGAAACTTCACTGAATTTTCTGAGTGAAGGCATTGAACTGGAGGGACAAAATCATAACCCYTGTTCCATTTAATTTCAGACAACATAAACTTTACAACAAGGAATTGTATGCTGATTTTATCGCTGCTCAAATTAAAACATTGTCTTTCTTGGCTTACATCATCAGAATTTACCAGGTAGGATGCATTTTTATTACTTTGTTACTTGTTTTATGGCAGGCAGGTGACCAGCATGACTGCAGTGCATCAGGGGTTGGGGACAGGAGGATTTGTGTAGCATATCTGAAGGTGGGGCTGTACTTGGTTATCCTTTCAAAAGTATCCTCATGTGAATTCAAAGTGAAAATTGCCACTCCTCCTCCCTGGGCATTTATGGAATGACTATTGTATTTTATTTATTTAAAGGAGTAGATTTTGAAAGAGAAACAAGTGATTTTTTTGCAAATGGAATGCAGGCCTTAAGAACAGTGTGGTAATAGTTGTACTCATGTTATTATTCTCTTTTCTGTTGTAGGATTTAGTGGCTAAATATTCCCAGCAAATGGTGAAAGGAATGTTRCAGCTGCTCTCCAATTGTCCAGCTGAAACAGCACACCTCAGGAAGGAGCTCCTGATTGCTGCTAAGCACATCCTGACAACAGACCTGAGGAGCCGTATGTGGCACTTTTTATAAATGTACCCTGGAAACTGGAAAGATTTCAGTTATTTCTGTCTATTAAGAGGAATATTACTTATTTATATTGGACTAGCACAGGACACCAGGCCAAACAGAACTATTGTGTGCAGGGCTGCCCAAACTTGACATTTCCAGTAAAATATTAGTTATATAGAAAAAGTTCTTTGATGTTGAAATAATATGAGGATTTTTTTCTCTTTGCAAATGTAACTGACTTTGACTGGGTACTGCAGTGTTACTCAAGGGGGAAGTGTTAATGGAGTTAGCAGTCACAAGAGATTATTTGAAAGTTTCCTTGCCTTTTATAACCTTTAGGAATTAATTTTGGGATAAAATCACTTTCTGACTTTAGGTTTGAATACCTAAGTTAGGTGGTTTAATGCTTAACTATCTTATTTTGATTATTTCCTTTGCCAATTGTTACAATGTTTTCTTTTTTCTATTTTGAAATTGTAGAATTTATTCCATGCATGGACAAGCTGTTTGATGAATCTATACTGATTGGCTCTGGATACACTGCCAGGGAGACACTGAGGTATGAGAAGGTTTAGAATAACTGAGTGCCTTATTTTCAAAGTTATTAATATTTACAGCAGCTTCTGTATAGAGTCCTAAATCTTTGCTTTGAGTAACTAATTTTGTTAGATTTATTGGCAGAGTTTCTGCTGCTGTAAAGGTGTCTTTTGTTTAATACTTTGTTGGCACAGCATGGTAATGTGAGTGTAGGGAAAAATGAGAAAAATGGGTGAATGGTTTCATTTTTTTTGAATTGTGGAGGACAACCAAAACAGTGATCACAGAGAAATCAATTCARTATCTGCCCAGTATTTCATGAAACACCTTAAATCTTATGTCCAATGTAAAATCTGGATGAGATTTAAATTGTTTTGTCAGTGATTACCTTAAAACTTGCAATTGAANATTTAAATTGTTTTGTCAGTGATTACCTTAAAACTTGCAATTGAAAAGGTAAATGGAGAGAATACATAACTTTCTGTGTCTTCAATAGTTTACATTGTTAGGTGACCCAATTAGTATCAGAGCTAGGGGAATTACTTCCTCTTGCTTAAGTATCAAGTATACCTTATTGACAATATGTATTAGATTTAGAGGTATTTGCTCTGCTAGATTCCTAACTCGGTGTTTGAAAAGARATTATTTTAAAAATTAATCAGTTTTCAGAAGTGCTTTTGAAGTCGTGGATCATCAATGATTAATTGTGAAATAGATTACCAACACTGCTTGAAWTGTGGCTAGCATGCATGCTAACTGAGTGGAGATTAAAATATGTKCTGGGGTGGGGGAAGAAAGATCAGAGAGGCAATACCAGAGTGGGATAGATTGATCATCTTTGGTTGGATGGTCCAGGCTCAAATTCTCTTGTGTAACCAAAAAAGCCTTGTGAACTCTGGGTGTGCATATGAAAACAGAARCTTTACACTGAGGAATTTGGATGGATCTCCAGGTAGTAATTATTTAAGTTAAATTAACAACATTTTAGATTGTGCTCAGTGTGTTTCCCCATTCCTTTTTTGGCTGCAGACCCCTGGCATACAGCACCCTGGCAGACCTGGTACATCAYGTCCGGCAGCATTTGCCCCTCAATGACCTCTCCCTGGCTGTCCAGCTGTTTGCCAAGAACATTGATGATGAATCCTTGCCAAGCAGCATCCAGACCATGTCTTGCAAGCTTCTGCTAAATTTGGTAGACTGYATCCGGTCTAAAAGTGAACAGGAAAATGGAAATGGAAGAGACATCCTTATGAGAATGCTGGAGGTATTGATTTGTTTAAAGCATTTGATAATAGCTTGGATATCCTGTTTTATAGTATGTTGTCAATCGCATTTTACTTTCTYCTTTCTTCAGAGATGAGAATATGTAAGAGCAGCCTTTGTGCTGTATTTCACTTTAATGGTTCAGAGATGGGCTCTTTAAAATGCTCTGCAGCTGGGATAATATCTCAAGTGTAGAGGAGATGCYTTGTCAACTCTGCTTCACTCAGGGACTAGTTTCAAAGCAGGAAATAATGTCTTGTTTATGTAGCTAAAGTTGTGTTTTAAAATAATTKTATTTTAAATTTTAGTTATAATCTTTCTTCATTTCTTAAGAGTATGGAAGGATCATATTTTTTAATACCTTCTGGTTATGGGTGTGCTTTTTGGTGTGTTTTTTTTTAAACCTTGAAAGAGGATCTTCCCACAGGTCCTTGGCACAGCACAATACAATCTGTACAATTRGAAATATCTGCACTTTGAATACCTAATGATCCTTTTTAAATATCTTCATATGGAGGGGTTTTTTTTGCATTTTTGAAAATTGAGGATGCACCAGTTGTTTGTAGAAGGCAGACTAATTTATTGATAGCCTTGAAAATGTTTGCTGTCATTTGAATGACTTCAGAAATAGCTGTAAATTTGATTGATCTCAGTATGCTGAGATCATTATTATAATGAAAATCAGGTTGATTTTTGAAGAGGAAACTTATTTTTTTTTCTTTTTCTCTCCCTTCTCTTTGATCCTGCCTTTCCTTTGCCCTAGGTGTTTGTTCTGAAATTCCACACCATAGCACGCTACCAGCTGTCTGTCATTTTTAAGAAGTGCAAGCCCCAGTCGGAGCTGGGGGCAGCAGAAGCTGCGTTACCTGGAGTTCCCACAGCAGCAAATGCAGCCCCTGTTCCTGTCCCTTCTCCTGCCCCAGCCACCCCCGTGGCCCCTGCACCAGTTCCTGTGTTTGAAAAGCAAGGGGAGAAGGAAAAGGAAGACAAACAGACGTTCCAGGTCACGGATTGCCGGAGCTTAGTGAAAACTTTGGTCTGTGGGGTCAAGACGATCACGTGGGGCATCACCTCATGCAAAGCTCCTGGTGGTAAAACTGCATATTTAATTACATTTATCTCTCATAATTCTACAGAAAAAAAATTCTCAAGAATGAAAGCAAATAGTATTTTTAATGCTTAACTACGATCTTGTTCTTCTTTCAGAAGCACAATTCATTCCCAATAAGCAGCTGCAACCTAAGGAGACTCAAATCTATATAAAACTGGTAAAATATGCAATGCAAGCATTAGATATTTATCAGGTATGTAACCTGACCACATTGCACTTCTATTTATGCATTTGCTGTATGTTAGATCTTTTAATAAGGATTTATTTGTCAGCTAAAATACAAATTACACTTGTAGTGTATTTTCACTAAACCTTTAATTGGGACCACAGCTATTGAGAAATGCTCAATATGAAGAATGCATTTCAGAAGTGAATTTCAAAGTGCTTACACTTGCAAGCTTTCCATGAAAGAGATAGGTTGGGTTAGTTATCAGTTGAAGCATTCACATGTCTGCATTTATCTTCGGTTATTACACGAAGTACTAATGAAATGCAAGTGTGTTGGATTGGGTATTAAGCAATTTCCAAATACACTGATATCACCTACTTTTGTCTTTTTCCTTTTCTAACTTCATAGTTTTAAAATCTGTTCTGAAAATCTCAATATTTTTGTCATGGTTGGCTTTTGTGCCCAGCCTCTAATTGTATGGGCTTGCATATAAAACTCTAAATTTCAGTTTCAAAAGGTATTTTAAGAATAATGGGGAAAAAATAACTCAAATTCTGTAAGCAATGTGGGTGTTTTCTTAATTGTTGTAGGTGCAAATAGCAGGAAATGGACAGACATATGTTCGAGTAGCAAACTGTCAGACAGTCAGGATGAAAGAGGAAAAAGAAGTTCTGGAGCATTTTGCTGGTGTRTTCACAATGATGAACCCTTTAACTTTCAAAGAAATCTTTCAAACTACTGTTCCTTACATGGTGGAGAGGATCTCWAAAAACTATGCTCTTCAGGTATGTTACTGTTTACTTTTAAAACTGATAATAAACAGCAGATTGGAAGGAGCTTATGCCTTGTGGCACATATGGCTGAAGTGGAATTATAAATAATAATGTTGAAATTAGCATGTGAGATTTGAAGCAGTCTATGTAGAAAATAGTTTAGGAAATAATTTAAAGATGGATTTTCAAAAAATCTCGTGAGGTTTTGCACTAGGTGATGCAATACAAACGTGCACACTTCAGTTTAGAAGATACAAATGGATCTTATTCTTGAGAAGTATTGAACATGATGGAATTGTTGTTTTGTTCAGGTTGTTGTGCTGATATTCTACTGTTTTATGGAGTGCAAGTCCTATAATAGCAGTTGAATTGTAAACTTAAAACYTGAACATTAATATACACACAGGGTTGTTTTCCACTGAGGACAAACGGAATCACTTGGGTAGCAGTGGAGATGGGGAAAGAAATTTGTCTGAAGTTGTTTTTTTTAATGGATAGTGCATTTATCCTTTTGTTCTTTTTATTACRACTAGAATAACTTCTTTGTGGTTTCCTTTTATAGATTGTTGCCAACTCTTTCTTGGCAAACCCTACTACCTCTGCTCTCTTTGCAACCATTTTGGTGGAGTATCTYCTGGATCGGCTGCCAGAAATGGGCTCTAATGTGGAACTCTCCAATCTGTATCTCAAGCTGTTCAAGTTAGTCTTTGGCTCAGTTTCACTATTTGCAGCTGAAAACGAACAAATGCTGAAGGTAAAGGTCATTTGTGTTAAAAATAAGTCTGTTTTARAAACAAGACTCTTAGGAGTTTTGCACTGTCTAACATTTGAGAGTCGTTTAGTGTTGGAAGCACTCTTTGTGATCTCCCTTTTTTTCCAAATGCCAAATATGTTGTCTTGTTTATARGAGATGGTTTCTGTGAATATTTGCTCCCTATTTGGAACTATGAAGGGATGTACTAATTCTGAGTATAAATGGCTGATACATGACTGTRGTCTGTGACTGCTGTAAGCCCGTGTAACTTCATGGTCAGGACATGCATAAATTCTTGCATATTTTCTCCTTTTTTTTCCATACTGACTTAAAAGTTTTAATGGATTGAATGACTTTTCTGTGTGTTGGTGAATCTTGTTCACTCATGTCGTATTCAGTGACATGTACCTCTTGACTTAGACTTTTCTATGTTCTTGAAAACTCTGTGTTGGAATGCTATTTTTCCTACTGACAGCATATATTGGCTGTGTATTCCAGGGATCTATTTATGTTGATGAGATCATCTCATTATTCAGTGAATTTAGAAATGCTGAGCTTGTAGCAGGAGTGCACTTTCCTCATAAAAGCAGCATCTGCCTGTGTCTAGGAAAGTCGTTAAGATTTTAATGGAACTCTGATTGTTCCCTCATCATTTCCCTTTGTTTTTCTTCCTTGTACCTTACAGCAAACAAAATTTCTGATACAGGTAACTCTGTAAGAACAGCATAGAGATTACCAATTTTCCAGAATCTTTGAAAACTACCAGTAATATGAAACAATATTCATATAATGYTTTAATTCTTGTAGTTTGTCATTGGAATCAAGGTCATTGGGATTTTATAAGCTGGAGATGCAGTTTAAGGACTGTAATTTACTGCCTTCACAGTTTCTTGCTTGTGTTACTTTGTTTTGTTTCTATAGGGTGGATGACAGGGACCTTGGGCAGACAATTTAATTGAATGATGAAGGCTGTCTGCAGCATTTGCATAGCAATGTGAAATGCTTTTTAGATGTCAATAATATCCAGAAATGTTCGTGTTTATCTCTGGTCTCTGAGAATACTTGTATTTATCAACTATTTTTAATGATTCCTGCAAGGTGTTCATGTCCTCTGTTCTAGAAAGGCCTCKAGTTTCATAACTTTTTTTACTTGAAAGAGCTTGCTTTCAAAACGAAATCTTAGCATTCACAAGAATTGTGACCTAATGATACAGTTCAGTTTCTGCTCCACATTCCCAGGTCCTTTAGAGCAAATATTTTTCATTGTGTCAGATTTGCAGAATATCATGCTAAACTCTTGTATGGTATGATGATGACAAACAGGGTATTTTATTAATCTTCAAGCTTTGTTTTCTTTATAGCCACATTTGCACAAGATTGTGAACAGCTCTATGGAACTTGCACAGACTGCCAAAGAGCCCTATAACTATTTCCTGCTGCTCAGAGCCCTGTTCAGATCTATTGGAGGAGGCAGTCATGATCTCTTATACCAGGAATTCTTGCCGCTGTTACCAAACTTACTGCAAGGTAGAGCCAAACCTTCCTTCCCCACCCCAGCTTCTGACTTTTTTATGTGTATAGTAGTAATAAAGTTATGTTATGTAATTAAAGCCCCTCAAAACTAAAGCCCTAACTCTGATACCTAGCTTCTGCTTTTGAGTTTAGTGGTTGATTTAAATATCTTGAATGTGCTTATTTTCATTTACTATCAGCTGCTTCAGGCTCCATAGTTTTGGCTGCTTCACAATTCCTGCTGCTTGTKTTTCTTCATTTCATTTTGGGGCTATTGGGGTTTTCTTGGTTTGTTTCTTTTACTTTTCCTTTACTTTTTGCTGTGGGTAATCTTGTTGTCATAAAGCATTTGAGGGATAAGTGTGTAGAAGAAGCAACATTACCAGGCCATCACTGATTTTGTGGGAAGAACAACTCTGGCTGTTCTGCAGTTAAAGGCATGTGTGCACACCTGCAGGGACATGATAAATAGAAATTCAAGCAGTGCCACTCTGCAAAAAGAAATGGAARTAACAATCAGTTTGATTAATTGAGCATTTGTGCTTGCAAGAACTGTTTTCCAGAAATAGAGGGTGGGCAAGGAAATGTGGAGAACTACTTAAACCTAAGGACAAGCTAATCAGAACTGTTCCAGGCCTGTAGACTGTTTCACATCTACGGCTGTAGGGACAGTTTTTATTGCAGTGAGCAAAAATGTATGTTATTGATAAAATCATTATGTAAAACTCATGTCGGTGTAGAAGAAGTTGGTAGATTCATGCAATAAATGAAATCTTTAAGGGGAGAAAAATCACTTGGAAACTTGCCTAGTCTGTATGGGGCAATTAATGTATTTGAACTCATTAAATATTTCTTTTCAGGATTCCAGATATTTTAAAAATAATTGTTCTGTGTGGGATTATTYTTAATTTTTCTCAAACCTCAGCCTTGTGACAATAATCTGTTTCCTTTTTCATCCGCTGTATTCAAATGCTGCCTTATTGAGTCTAATGTTAAACTTTAAAATATGCATAGATGATGTGTGTACATAAAAAAAGCATTCACTGCATGAAATCCTTAGATGTAAGTTAGAATAATGAATGGTATTCTATTGTAAATCCATTATTTACAGAGCTCTAAGSTCTACAGATTTTAAAAACGTCAGGTTCTTCTAAATTTAGGAAACAGCAATTTTTAACAATAAACTGTGGACTGTATTTTTTCTGTGAGTTTATAACTTATCCATCATTTTCAGGACTTAATATGTTGCAAAGTGGCCTTCACAAGCAGCACATGAAAGATTTGTTTGTGGAGCTGTGCCTGACTGTGCCTGTCCGTCTGAGCTCMCTGCTGCCCTATCTGCCCATGCTGATGGACCCCTTGGTCTCAGCTCTAAATGGATCCCAGACCTTGGTGAGCCAGGGCTTGAGGACTCTGGAGTTGTGTGTGGATAACTTGCAGCCAGACTTTCTCTATGACCACATTCAGCCAGTCCGGGCTGAGCTCATGCAGGTAAATGTGCTGTTTCCTGGTAGACCACAAGAGGTCATTGATTTGCTAAATATTATTGCAAATTTTTATAAAACCTTGGAAAATCTGCTATGAGARCCATACCAGAGTGATGTGAGTGTAGGGTAGTTGCTGTTGTGCTGTTAAGCTGAAAACTCTSAAAATTTAGAAGTGAGTGAATTGTTCCCCCTGTATACTTTGTTGAATGGTTATATTCTATTTCCTTTATTTGCTTTTTATATTTCAAAACTATCTCTGAACTTAATTCAGTTCAGCCTGAACTGGCCTGCTTTTTTAATTAATGACGTTGTTTAATGTTCATCATAAACATGAAATTACATTCCAGTGTAGCAGAGATTTTGTAGCTGATGACAATAATTAATCTAAAACTGCATTTAGGACAACCTTGTTACAAAACCCTTGGGCTGTTGTGAACTAAAGCTGCTTATATTCAACCTGGATAAGTATATTCTGGAACTTATGCTGCATCAGTTACCCAGATACAAGAATAAATGTTTTCCTTGACTTTTTTTTTCACATTCCAACTTGAAAAAATGTTGAAATCAGACTGATCTGCCCGTGTCCCTTTAAACTCCCAGGCTTTGTGGAGAACACTGCGCAATCCTGCAGACAGCATCTCCCACGTGGCCTATCGTGTGCTGGGGAAATTTGGTGGCAGTAACAGGAAGATGTTGAAGGAATCACAGAAACTACAATATGTAGTCACAGAAATCCAAGGCCCCAGTATTACAATYGAGTTTTCAGACTGTAAAGCATCCATTCAGCTCCCAATGGAAAAGGTAAGGGCTCAAGTTACTTTCAGTGCTGAGAAACCAACTTCATAAATACCTGCCTGTTCTTCCTTTATTTCCCCTATAAATTGTGTTACTTATCAGCCCCAAAACAGATTTAGGCATGCTGTTCTGTTCTTAGGAGGTGATAGGATAGAGCTAAATGGCCCAAATAAATGCTCTCACAGAATGGGAAAGGTTGGAACTTCTGRTGTATTGCTTAGGTTAGGAGCAGGAAATTCATCTAGAAGTCCCTCTTTTCTTTTTTAAATGTACTAAAAATTTACTGTAGAAATTCATAATTCTTCAGTGCTGCTTATTCTCATGACTCCAGTGATTTGGTTTTGTTTGTTGTCTCCAGCAGCACTCCTCAATGCTGCAATATCACTTTGTGCTGCWCTGGCTTTCATCTGGCAGTCACGGTGTATCACAAATGCTTCCTTCTCACTAATTACAGCAATCTAATCTTCTCTGAGAGTGAAGCTGGATTCTGAGATAATTTGGTCTGTAGAGTTTTAATACTTACCTTTTCAATTAGACTTTCATAAGTAGATATGATCTGAATGTGGTAAGCAATTTTCTTCAGAGGCAGCTGGCTCTCTGGCTCCATGCAGCCAACAGCCTTAAAAATAGCTTGGAAAAGTGATTCTTAAAATGCAGATTTACTGATTTCTCCACTGTCCTGAAGCTGATGAATGGAATACATATAAATACTGTAGTTGGTGACATTTATCTTCCTGCTAGGTTTAATTCAAACTAAGTTTTCTGAAGGATTTAAGCATCTAACATTGATGTGGAGCAATCTTCAGCTGCTTGGTGTTGACCAAGAAAGAGTGTGTTATCTGCTGAATGCTTTGTAGCTATGAAAAGGAAATGTCAAATTACAAAGGAAAAAAATGTGGAATAAATTGAAAACAAGAAATCCTTGTTTTCTTGTAGTGCCTTAGTAGACTTTTGTGGCCTGTGTAAAACTGATTTTTCTTTCCATCAAGGTGTTGATAAGTTAGTGGATATGCCAAAGAAGGAAAATGCCCACTTTGTAGCAGGGCCTTTTTCTATATAAATTTATTAAGCATGGATGGTTAGATTTTATTTGCCATTGATAAGATATTGAAATTCCTTATTTCATACACTCCAGAACAATTTTTACATGCGTTTTTTTTAAACTTAATGCCCATCTCATTTATTTTTAATTTCTTCATTTCTTTTATGAGAGAAAGATAGAAATAAGACAGTCGTGCTTTTTTTGTACCTTCATCTCTCTCTGTATAGATATATGTACACAAAATAGAAATTTCCTGGAGACATACTCACCTTTTAATCATCTTCGTAGCTTAGAACATTGATTTGAATTATTCTGAAATGTAGTAAATCTTCTTGATTTGAATTATTCTGAAATGTATTAAATCTTCTTGCAAAGAAGAGCACTATTTCCATTAAATAAACGGTGTTTAGAAGTTGTTTGCAGGGACATTTAATCATGCTTGGAAAGGTACTGTTTCTATATGGGTATAAATGCATTGTGTACATACAGTCCAAAAGGATTAGGCACAGCAATTATTGCTGAAGGGAAGGCGAGGAGAATTTTATTTTTTTGAGGAAGGAGACAGAGACAGTGAAGGTTTATCTCACTCATAACCTGAAATGTTTTCCAACTGTAGAAGTAAATGTATCTTCTATGAAACTTAGCACGCACTTGACTTGGGCACTCCAAATGGTGCATAACTAAAAAGTTCCTTTTAATATACATTAATGATACATTCCCTTGATTAATGACCTTATGGTAAATGGTAAGAACAAGAAGTGTCTGGTTTCTGTTTGTTCCATCCTAGGCCATCGAGACAGCCCTGGACTGTCTGAAGAGCGCCAACACGGAGCCCTATTACCGCAGGCAGGCCTGGGAGGTCATCAAATGCTTCCTGGTGGCCATGATGAGCCTGGATGACAACAAACATGCATTGTACCAGCTCCTGGCACATCCCAAGTATGGCAATTCTTTAAATGTTAATGTGGATGTAAAGTTTATGGTGGCTTTGGAGCTGCCTAGTTTAGAGACAAGGATTCGTCTGTGCAGTTCATGGGGTTTTTTGCCTGTTGGTGAAAAGGAGTTTAGTTAGCTTGTTTTTTAATGGCAGTGATGTGTTAATGTTTCACAGTTGAATTTTCCTCCCCTAGTTACAGTCCAGTGTATAATCTATCACATATTATAAATATCATTCATTTTAATTTCGCATATCTAAATAGTTGGAATATTCTGGTGCTTAATTGTATTTTAAAGACAATTAGATTGTGATGTTTTGTGTGTACATCTAAGCTTTTACTAAAGTGAAAGAGAAAATTCAGTTTCATTTAGTATGAAGCAATAGCATAGTCATACACATAACATATTTATCTTGATGAAGCTTTTTATTGGATTTTCCTTACACCTCTTGCAATTGTCATTGATACTTCAAGAGTTTATTGCTTTTAGATAACTATCTCTGCCCAAAAAGTGTGGGCTGACTTTGACTCTTGTAGTGAATGTAGCTAAAGAGCATAGTAGCTTTCACAATTTGACTTGTTAGAGTTGACATAAATATAGCTTTGCAATGAATAAGTTTTGTTGGGCAGTGATTTGATAAATAATGTTTCAATGGTTCGAGATTAAAATCAAATGTCATTTTAAAAGAGGCAAAAATGTCAAAATACTGAAAATGACATTCTGAATTGAGTTGCAATGTGATGCCTGTGTACCTATTATTTGTATATACGTGGCTTCTTCTGAACCACTGGCTTTAAATGKTCCTGATGAAATTGAGCTATCCATCATGCTGGAGTCCAGCAGCTGCCAAAATTCATGTGGGCTGAGTGAGCCGGTGTGGTTCTATCAGAATGAGGGGAGAGCAGGAGGTGGAGAAGGAATTAGGAGGAGCAGCAGTGATGAAGCCTTGGGATGATTTTGAGCTCAGCTCTGTGTTTCAGCTTCACAGAGAAGTCCATCCCCAGCGTGATCATCTCTCACCGTTACAAGGCCCAGGACACCCCGGCGCGCAGGACGTTCGAGCAGGCGCTCACCGGGGCCTTCATGTCRGCCGTGATCAAAGACCTGCGGCCCAGCGCGCTGCCCTTCGTGGCCAGCCTGATCCGCCACTACACCATGGTGGCCGTGGCCCAGCAGTGTGGTGAG
>NW_026623853.1:97039-127621 GCF_030028575.1 Malurus melanocephalus | reverse complement strand
TTTTCTTTTTCTCTAGCATTACAGATTTCAAACTAAGCTCAGAATAACATCTTGGAGATTTTTTACTCACAGCAGTTTGTTTAGAAAAGTCACAATATTTCAGTTGTTTCTGGGTAATTAATGATATTGGTTTTTTGTTTGATGGCTGAATTATGTTTTAATTCTTTAAAGCCATGGAAATTATAAAAAAAAATTTAAGAAGCAATCAGTCACCTAGTAATAGTCTTTAAATGCTACCGCCAATGAAATAACTGCAGCATGGAGCAGTTTACAGTTCCAGAGCATTTGTGTAACTTCATTCTCACAGTACTATTTGCACATGGTCTTTAACTGGGTTGTTTCCCCTTGTGGTTTTAAAGGAGCTTTAGGGGAGCCAAGTGAATGTTTAGAGGACCACAATGTCTTACATTCATGAAGAAAACTTTTACTTTGGGCTGTATGACAAGTAATTTGGGAAAAGACAAACTATAAGYCTATCACTCTTCATTGTCACATTAATGTAACTTGAATTTTTATGACTCTCCATTTTAATTAAATCTTCTTGCAATGCATATTCTTGTGCTGAGAAGGAAATATTCAAGTAGATGTAATCTTTTTTTCTCCTAGGAGTGAAGGATACCTTACAATCCATTTATATGCAAATAGGCACAGGGCTTACTGGTTTTGCCATCAGCTAGTCCAAGGAGTWATAAAATCTAATTAAAAGACTATTAATATTGAAATATCCATTGTTTYATCTTTTATTTCTCCTCTTTTCTTYCCTGTTCCAAATGACAGGTCCTTTCTTGCTGCAGTGCTATCAGGTGGGGAGCCAGCCTAGCACAGCYATGTTTCACAGTGAGGAAAATGGCTCAAAAGGCATGGATCCCTTGGTTCTCATCGATGCCATAGCAATCTGCATGGCATATGAGGAGAARGAGCTCTGCAAAATAGGAGAGGTGGCCCTAGCAGTGATATTTGATGTTGCCAGCATTATCTTGGGTTCAAAGGAAAGGGTAAGTTTTTTTAAAAAAATGTATTGAAATGATCAAGTTTCAGCCAATGCAATTTTGCTTCTAAAATTCTGGAGGCTACCAGTAGGCTGTGAAAAGCAAACTGATGCATTTCTGTGTTTCCAGGCTTGTCAGCTTCCCTTGTTTTCGTACATTGTGGAACGTTTGTGTGCCTGCTGCTATGAACAAGCTTGGTATGCAAAACTAGGAGGTGTTGTGTCCATTAAATTCCTCATGGAACGGCTGCCACTGATTTGGGTCCTCCAGAACCAGCAGACTTTCCTGAAGGCACTGCTCTTTGTCATGATGGACCTAACTGGAGAGGTGTGTAATGAATTAATTTTATCCCACAGTATGGGGAAAACTCCTGTCCTTAAATTCACACAGAGAGAGCTCTTACTCATCTTGATTTTGYTGAACTTCAGAATGCATTGTACCTGGAAGAGTGAGGAGTGAATTTTAGTCATTTTAACTCAAACCAAGGTCTGAAGTTAGGAATGGGATCAGATTTTTCCACATAATTTTGCTCAAGTTGTTTGGCTTGCACTTGCTGCTTTCAGAGTAGAAATGTAAATCAAAAAAGAACACAGATTCACTGTCACCACAGAATCACTAAGCTTAGCTGGAAATCAAGATCACAGGGTTCATCAAAATCAAATTCCAAGTTTGTTGATGAGTAATGTGTAGATTTGTGATCTTTATTCTGTACTTAGCTAATAAAAATAATCTCTGATGCCCCAGGTTTCCAATGGAGCAGTTGCTATGGCAAAAACCACCTTAGAACAGCTCTTGATTAGATGTGCAACTCCTTTAAAAGATGAAGAAAAAACAGAAGAAATCCTTGCAGCACAGGAGAAGTCTTTCCATCATGTCACCCATGATCTCGTTCGAGAAGTGACCTCTCCCAACTCCACTGTGAGGAAACAAGCCATGCACTCCTTGCAGGTGCTTGCACAGGTCACTGGCAAAAGTGTCACGGTGATCATGGAGCCCCATAAAGAGGTRAGCAGAAATACTCAACCTGAGCTTAAAGCTGTTTCCAGTTTGGATTTGCAGAAAGGCTTTCCTTAGTATATTTTTCCACCCTAGTGAATTAAGTTCTTAGTGCTTTGATAGCACGTGTTTGTCATTTGCTAAATGTTGTTGTTCTAAAATACACAATAGCTGGAGCACTGTAGAGATTCTTCCAGGCTCTGCCTGCTTGTTAGCCAATATTTACAGTGTCTTCAGGTTGATTTTCTTCCTGAAGTTATGGACTGCTCATGTCACCATATGACAGAGACAAGCTAGGCCATATAGATTCTGCATTTTGAARCTCAGTTTTATGGTATTCTCTAAAAATGTAGCATTGCAACTGCTATGCATTTCCCTATCCAGACTATGAAGTTCAAAGCTGGTTGAAATAATTTTTTGCTAGATACTCCTCAAAGTATTATCATTTAGTCTTTTGAAAGATAATTGAATACATAAGCTTGAAGGGACATGAGAACATACCAAATTATACAGAGAAGCCTCCTAAGTGAGATCTTATTTTGCTAAAGGTGTTTAATGAGGAAAGTGAGAAGTTGGTGCAATGGAAAAAAGTTACACTAACTTTTTTGGATTTTATGACGTTTTAGGAGCTTATAATATTCTTGTTTCTTGACTTCATCATTTGAAATTATTCAGTTTATTAATTTCTTTGTTGTTCATAATGTTGTGTGAAGTTATTAAATATCATRGATCTGTTAATAGAGAATATGTATTAATTACAGCTACTACATTGTTTTGAAAACTGAATATGAATCAAAGTAATTCAGAGAACTACTTTTCCTCTTGCTTAATGATTTCTCATGACACATTTGGGCCACAACAGCAGATGTGGCCATGACTAATGGTGTCTTCTCAGTGGCTGAGTCYRTGGGTTYCTTTGAACCTGCTAATTCAGTATTWTAAATTACACCATCTAGGTTCTCCAGGACATGGTTCCTCCTAAAAAACATTTACTTCGGCACCAACCTGCAAATGCCCAGATTGGCCTGATGGAGGGAAATACATTTTGCACAACGCTGCAGCCCCGATTATTCACAATGGATCTGAACGTTGTGGAACACAAGGTTTTCTACACAGAGGTACTTTCTTTTTATGTTCTCATCTTTGAATGTAGATGCTTATGTGGTGATGGTGGTAGTACTTTCATTGTTAGAAATAAATGTTTTTCTTTGTGCATTTTACACTTTCACTGAAATGTAAGAATTTACCTTTTGAAACATGAAGTCTGCTTTGCCTGCAATATGATAGCTCTGAGCTAAACAGAATATTCCAGTCCATGTGAAATATATTAAATGAGCTTTGATGCAACAGTATTGGTGTAGTAGCCCTGACTTTCATAATTAGGACTTACTTTTTACACCATATATCTATTAAATAAATTTCATACCACCTAAACACAGATATTCTAGGCTAAGGTTATTGAGTCCCTAATAGTTTGAGTAAAAATGAACATAAAATCTGTGTGTAGATGAAACGTAGAGAAACTGTCTTGTCCCTTGGTTTCCCAGCTGACTTGTCCAAACTTAAGTTCAGAAGGTTTTAGATACCAAGAGCAATTGCAGGTGGCAAGGCAGTCCCCCTCCACCTGTATATATGGGATATAACTTCAATGCAGATCCTCTGCTGTTGAATTAAGACAAAAGGAAAGTGCTGTAGATGAAAAAATGTCTGTAAAGATGGGAGKGAGATAGTGGTGTTTCAGATGTGAATAGCAATATTAAAATGATTATTTCTTTTTTTCCTAGTTACTGAATTTGTGTGAGGCTGAAGATGCTGCCTTAATGAAACTCCCTTGCTACAAAAGTCTTCCATCACTTGTACCTCTTCGAATTGCAGCTTTAAGTAAGTAAAAGCTGCTAAACAAAACTTGATGGGGTTAAATGTCCTTGGGAGCAACAGATATTCTGCTTCCTGAGGTCAGCAGAGAACCTGAGCACTGGAAGACTGATGAATGTTCTCCAGAGGTTACAGTTTAATGGAGAGAATAATGGGAAAGTATCTGCTGCTTTCTTAATGACTAGAATTTAGTTTTCTGAAAGGAGCCCAGAATTTTTTAAGATTAWTTATGTTACAAAGCATTAGGAAAACTATAGAATGCTGATAGAATTTTCATTCTTCTACTATTTTATGATGCCTGTTGCTTTTGGCAATGCATACAGTGCTTTAGCTCCCTGCAATTTGAGATGACATAAAAAGAAACTAGAAGTGGTGTAGAATTAGGGTTTATTTTTTCCTCTCTTTTGAAATTGAGTTAACAAAGAGAACAAATTTACTTTGATATTTGCAGATGCTCTAGCTGCCTGCAATTACTTGCCTCAGTCAAGAGAGAAAATCATTGCTGCACTTTTCAAGGCACTGAATTCAACAAATAATGAGCTGCAGGAGGCAGGAGAAGCGTGCATGAGAAAGGTGACTKTACTAAAACAACATTCCTTTTGAGGCCATTTTCTCTCTGCTTTACTTCCTTGGTACAAAACTTYTTGGGACAGTTCTCTACAGGAAATACTGTTGCTCTGTTCAGTTTTTGTTAGTGATGCTGATAAAAGTTTGTGTCWGATGTGTTTGTTTGGGATTTGAACTTTGCCATAAAGAATTTTCCAGGTTGCAATTAATCATTGTAAGGTCTTGTATAATGACCATGGTAAATCTTTCAGTCTTTCTGTYCATTCTTTCTCTCTCACTGTTGATCTGGTCTTTGTAAATGTGTCTTCTTTTCTAAATAATGTCAGTCCTTCCAAGCAGTTTTGCAAATATGCAGGCCTGGCTTTGTTATGAAATCTCTTCCCATGTTTCATCTTGATTTCTAAAAATAGGGGTGAAGACCCTATAATTTGCTGTGTTGCCCTCAGCCATTCACAGTTCTTTAGACAGCAGTTCCTAAATGTTTGTCCATGGCTGGGTATTTAATTTACAGCTGTAGCAATTTTTTCAGTCTGTCTGTAATTAAGATCTCCTATTTGATTATTTTACGTAATATTCTCCTGTTTGTCCAAAATACTTCCAAAATCCATCTTGCACCTGTGTATATTTCCAGCAAGAGATGTTGTTTGAAGTGTTGCATTTCGAAGGGACAAATGAAAAGAAAAATGAAGTCAGCTGAATATATTTTAAGGAAGATGCTTGCACAAAAGTCACTTCTCTCTGCCTATATCTTAACTGTGCACTCTCTTGCAGTTTTTGGAAGGAGCTACCATAGAAGTTGATCAAATTCATACCCACATGAGACCATTGCTGATGATGCTGGGAGACTACAGGAGTCTGACCCTCAATGTTGTGAATCGCCTGACATCCGTCACTCGACTTTTCCCAAACTCTTTCAATGATAAATTCTGTGATCAGATGATGGTAAGCTCATCCAAGTTTTTATTTTAGCCATTTCAGAAGGTTTCTTCTAGCTACTATTTGTGTTGGTGAAAAAACAAAGAAATTCAGTAGTGTCTCAATGTATACATTGGAAGTAAAAGATTTGCGTTTCACAACTAATAAAAAACCCCAATTTCTTTCAACATTTTGAGTAAATTTCTAAAGGGCTGCTAAATCAATCTGTTAAGGGATTTTGTATTTTAATCAATGCATATCTAGTTCTGCTAAGTTCTGCTTTGACAAACTTATCTTTAAGCAAGGTGCCACCAGCACCTTAAAAAATTTTACTTTCCAATGCACCAAGTTCATTTTGGTGCTTTTTTCATTTGGGAGTAATTGCCCTGTTTATTTGCAGTTTTCAAAGGGATTATATGAATTCTTTATCCTTCTGGCATGGATATTGAAATATTTAAATGCATACATGTCAAGCAAATCATCAAACAAGTGTAAGACTATCAGACTCAAGACTTGAGTCTTCTAATCCCTGCTTTGTTGAATATGAAGAGGACTTGTAACAACAGAAAACTTTTCAACCTGAGAAAATGAAAATAACTGATAATTCTTCCCTTTGTTTCCTTCAAAGAATTATTTCTGCCTTTATATCTTGTTGCATATGCTAAAATGGAACAGTCTAATTAGAAGAATAATGCTAATTATCCYTTCTTTCTAGCAACACCTGCGTAAATGGATGGAGGTTGTAGTTATTACACACAAAGGTGGACAGAGGAGTGATGGAAATGTAAGTTAATGAATGCTTTTATGTGAGAAGAGAAGAAATAAGGAGTGTGAATGTTTTGGAATTAGAGAGCTCATTCAGTTGTACATGCTGCCAGAACTGATTGCATTCTGATGCTTTGTTACAGGCTAACAAACGTGTTGAATTGAGTGTTGGGTATCTGTTAGAAGTCTTAATAAGAGGAGCTTCTTATCTGCTGACAATGGTTACTTTAAAGACTGTTCTAGGTGTGGGAACAGCTCAAGCATTTTTRTGTTTTTTCCCCCTTGGGATTTTCTGCTTAGAAATCTGTTCTTCACTGGAAAGGCTGATGAGCACTGCAGCATAATCCCCCTTTTTTCATTAATATGTTTGATGTTCATAACACAGCCTTTTGAAAATTGTACATAATGATAACATAATCCCAGTTAATTTAAAATTTAATTTATTAAAACCAAGTTCAATATTTACCAGCTGAGATCACATTAAAATCCCTCTCCCATTGAAGCTGATGGCCTCAATGTTGAAACGTGGGAAGCTGATCTTGTAAATGGAAAACTGAACAGTGAAATGTCAATACTGTGTGCTCTTAGCAATACTGATGGGAATTCCTCCTTCAGTGCAGTTTCCTGTAGGTCCCATAATTCTATTCATGTTTTACTAAATGCTTTTATTAAATGTTGAGATTTCTTATTGTACCTAAGAAAAAAAAATGAGGGGAATTTTATTAATACCTTTGTTTTTCAAATTAGAATGAAATTACATTGCCTTTTAYTTCCCTCAAAACATGGAAATGGCTTAATGGCTTTTCATTTCTTTTTCCTGTGATTACAAAGAGAGCTTTTAATCTGAATTTGGTCATGGGTTTGTATTAGACCTGGATGTTCTCTAATGAAGTAGAATAAGATTTGTTTCTTATGTTGTAACTAAAACACTGTGCATTCTTTATTTAACCACATTTTATTCATRTTAGTTCTAAGGCCTTCATGTTCTTTTGGGATTCACTTATCCTCAAATATGATGATTACAGATATCTTGCAGATCTTTTTACAGCAATAGTCTTTCAAACCACAATGTGGTACCTCTAGAATAGTTTTTAGTTGTCCCTAAGTCATGTTTAGTTGGCAGTTCTCCTGCTTTTAATGTTTTTTGTTGATGTTTTCTGTGTAATTGTGTGTTTAGAGAGATATTTTGAGTGAGGGATGCACACCAGACTATGCTGTGATCCTGAGCTGTGATCTGGCTGTTTAGAGAAATGAGCAAAGTAAGACATAATATATTAAGTAGTGATTAAAATCAAATTCATTGGCCTAGGGAGTAAAATATTTGATATAAATCCTCCTTCCTCTCTTCCCTGTCTCTCSAAGGAAAGGCGTGGGATTTTAGTTCATGTCTGCTAATTGAAAGAATGAGTTTGGAGTAAATGGTTGCCTCTAGCTGTCCCTCTTGTGAGAGGGTGGAAATTCTGCATTACAGCCTAAGAGGACTTTATWGCTCCAGAGGACTTCATAGCTTGGTAGCTCAAGTGCTGAAAGTGGTTTCATAATTGATGCTGGCCAAATTTGTCTTTGGAGATGCTAGAATAGTTTCCCTTGACTTAATAATCTCTATTATCTTTTTATTGGGTATAAATATTTGAAAAGCTATGTCTAATCAATGTACAAGTAGGAAAAAGGATGCTTTTCATCCTAGGTCTTTGGAGGGCAGTTTGGAGCATGTGAGATACTYATTGTCTCCATTCTTTCCGTTTGAGATGAGAAAGTAACTGCTGGAGTGAGACTGAAGAATAGCCYGTAGTGATTTGTACATTTATTTGATTTTTTTGTGGGCTTTTTCCTTTCATGCTGTGACTTTTGTTTTGGTTCAGCCTGCTGCAGAAGGGGTAGAGGTGAGAAGCTCAGTGGAGGCACCAGGAAATTTTTTTTGTTGTCATGGTTTCTTTTTTTGTTGTTGTTGTTTTGTTTGGTTTTATTTTTTCTTCTAACCTGTGGTTTGTTAGTTTGATTGTGTTTTGGGCAGAGTGCATTGTGCCTTTGAGTGCAGTGCTGTGAATTGGCTTCTGTTTGTCTGTGGCAGAGCTGTTTTGATCACSTTGCTGTTAGGGATGTTGAGCATATTTGTAGCAGGAAGAGCAGGATTTTTAGTTTCTGTGAAGGCTTAGGTGGTTTCAGAAGATTTTATGTATTCTCAGCCCTGCACTTCAATCCATGAGAGGAGTCCTGTGGGGTCTGTCTGGCAGATCAGGTCGAAGGAGTGGGGCCTGACACTTTGTGTTTAAATTCAGTCAAGGAACGTGATGCATTCAATAAAATCATTTTGGATATTGCACACTGMARYTTGGTTTTAGAGAGATGGTGAARGTGGATGTGTTGTTTTTTCTTTTCMCTTTTCTGACTGAAGGAAATCCACATTCTAGCTAACTGAAATGTAGTCTCTATTTAAATCAGACAATGAAAAGAAAAGCAAAATTATTTTGGACTTCTGGAGAATTTAATATCTAGTGGGAGAACAGAGCTGACTTTGAAGTAACCAGCTGTTTGCAAGATAGAGTGAACAGTGCTGTGAGAAAGCTTTCTCTCTTTGCTCTTGTGTAACTGGGGGTGTGGGGTGGAGATGAGAAATTGTTCAGGTGGGAAGGTTTGGCTGTTTGATGCATGAACCACTTGGTGCAGAGCAGTGGGCACTCTGTAATTGCCCCATCAGCAGCATCATCACAGGCTGGAGCTCTAACCTGTGAAACACCATTGACAAAGAAAATAAAATAAATATAAATAAACTAAAATTTCAACCATATTACAAAGGGGGAAAGGGCAGACTTCCCCAAGTGAAATTTTTACATACATTAAGGTAAGCAGATGCTGTGTATTTATTACCCTTTGCATTTGGCTGCTGGCTGTGCTAATATGGAGAAGAAAAAAGGCATAAGTTGGGTGATACTGCTTTTATACATTATAGCCAGTAATATTTATTGAATATTTGTTTCYTTTTACCTGTAGGAAATGAAGATTTGTTCAGCAATTATAAATTTATTCCATCTGATCCCAGCTGCCCCACAGACTCTGGTTAAACCTCTSCTGGAAGTTGTTATGAAAACAGAACGAGCAATGTTAATTGAGGTAAAAGTGGAAGTTAACATTGCTGAAATTTTTGCTTTATGGTCTTCTTAAATCTTAGTATATAACAACTATAATACTTTAAATATGGTGTGATTTGATGTAATAAATATGCTCTTCAAGCCTTTAGGAGATATTAACATTTGTCTTATACTCTCAAAGTGAAGTTTTCAAAGATGCAGTAAATTATTATCATGCAAGTTCTGAACATTTTGTATCTGCATAAATGCCAAGTTAAATGTATTTTTCTGAGTGGTAGTAAATTAGTAGAAAATACTCTATACTCTGCATTTTTAATTTAAGGTTTATGAATTTTTCAGGCTGGCAGCCCATTCAGGGAACCCCTGATAAARTTTCTGACACGTCATCCATCCCAGACTGTGGAGCTGTTCATGATGGAAGCCACTTTAAATGATCCACAGTGGAGCAGAATGTTTATGGTGAGTATGAGAAAAAAACCCTTAACCTGACAAATCTGATGAACAAAAAGKTTTCATCTTTTGCATCTTTTTTTTCCTGTATTGTAGTCYTTAATCATGGTSTTACTYTTGACTGCAGGGTYGCTGTTCTTGGTTTTGTATTTGTTTGTCCTGAAGTGTTGATTTTATACCTTTTAGCTATTACTGAAGTGTAGATGTTATTTTTATATATTTGAAATACAACCCCTGGAACTTTAGTGTGGGATATAAAAGCTCCAGGATGATATACCCACCTGGTATTTTAGCTTTTAAAGGTTATTAAAATTATTTCTTCCCCTTTTACAGAGTTTCTTGAAACATAAAGATGCCAAACCTCTGCGGGATGTGCTGGCAGCTAATCCCAACAGATTTATCACCCTGCTGCTGCCCGTGGGCACCCAGGCAGCTGTGAGACCTGGCTCCCCCAGCACCACCACCATGCGTCTCGATCTGCAGTTCCAGGCTATCAAGGTATTCATTTATCCTTGTTGGCTGTGCTCTGGAGAGTTTAAACTTGCTCAGCTTTCAATATGTGTGTGTGTAYTACAGCTCATAGAAAATCACTTGYAGAAATGTGCAGTGTTGAGAAGGGMAAAGACTCAAATATACTTCTTTTGTCAAGTAAGATACAAGAGAAAAGCATGACAACAGATACAAAATTTCTTTTTTCCATCTGAACTATTTTGTATTTCACTCTTTTGTTTTGCTGTTGAATATTTTAGAACCCTTAATTGAGCTTCAACAAGTGCTTGTGTGTATCATTGTTTCTCCTGACAGATCTCTTGTGTGTTGACTGTGCATTTGTCTTGTTTTGCTTTGGACAGATCATAAGTATTATTGTTAAGAATGATGAATGYTGGTTAGCAAATCAACACTCCTTGGTGAATCAGCTGAAACGTGTGTGGGTGAGTGAAGCTTTCCARGAGAGACATAGGAAGGAGAATATGGCTGCAACAAACTGGAAGGAGCCCAAGCTGTTGGCCTATTGCTTATTGAATTAYTGCAAGTACGTCAAAACCTTTATTTCCTACACCCTGCATGCATATTTTGTATTTTAATTTTGAAAATACTGTAAAGSTATATAGGGTTTCTAAAAATGGTTTGCAGTTATTGAAAAAACAATGTAATATATTTAATAATACTGCTATTAGCTCTAAAACCAGCCTGTGGTACTGGCTGCCCTTGCTGCTCTGCTCCTTTAAAAGATCCATTTCATCACCATAGTAGTTGGTGTATTTTTTCACAGAAACTTTGTATTTTTTGTGTTTTCACAGGAGGAATTATGGTGACATAGAGTTACTCTTCCAGTTGCTTCGAGCTTTTACGGGTCGATTTCTCTGCAATATGACTTTCTTAAAGGAATATATGGAAGAAGAGATCCCCAAAAACTACAGTATTCCCCAAAAAMGGGCTTTGTTCTTCCGCTTTGTAGACTTGAACGACCCAAACTTTGGAGATGAGCTCAAAGCCAAGGTAACTAAAGCAATTAAATCAAAGAAGCCTGGTATTTAGGTTTAATTTTCTTCTTGGGAACTAGGGCTACAAAACTCCCTTACTTAAATGTCAACGAGTTTGAAAATTGGCAGAGTCATTTAGGTGAAAATATCATACCTGAAAAAGAGTGAT
This sequence comes from Malurus melanocephalus, assembly GCF_030028575.1. Classification (NCBI taxonomy): domain Eukaryota; kingdom Metazoa; phylum Chordata; class Aves; order Passeriformes; family Maluridae; genus Malurus; species Malurus melanocephalus. Next base: position 116,322 of record NW_026623853.1, on the reverse strand, counting down.
AATAAACAGAGACAGCAATTCATCTTGCTTTCAATGCTSACTGCTTTAGTTTACACTTTCTAAGAATCTTTGCCCTTGGAAGGAAGAAAGAGGGGGAAAGAAATCTGTTTGTGTCTTTTTCTTGGGATTTTATTTATAGTTTCCCTTTGTAATGCAGTGTGTCCAGCAGGCAGGTTCACGTGGAGAGTAATTGAATGTTGGCTGCCATCAGAAGAATCTGATAATACAGTAAATAATCTGATAATACAACAAAACTGTTYTTATTTCTATCTGTAGGTGCTGCAACATATCCTGAATCCTGCTTTCTTGTACAGTTTTGAGAAAGGAGAAGGTGAACAGCTCTTAGGCCCCCCAAACCCAGAAGGAGATAACCCAGAAAGCATCACCAGTGTTTTTATAACAAAGGTAATAATCTTTGCTTCCATCCAAKTATTTGAGAATTCAAACAAAAAGTTGTTCCTGTCATTTGACTCTTCATCCTGATTTGAATTAGTTGTTCTAGTCTGAATATTATGGGCTGTTGCATTACATTGCTTCACATTGAATGTGAGATCCATCATTCATCAGTAGGACTGAATAACAATTTTCAGTTTATGCTGTTTTCAGAACTTAAATATGTCTTTAGAAATGGCCTTACTTGGCTGTAATCCCAGTCTTTTTTATATGGAAAGCTTTCCATGACCCAGCATCAGTAAATTTCAAATTCACTGCTCTTTCATGGAACCAGTCAGCAGTTATAAAATACATGTTGTTGAAGATGAAGGTTGGGGGTTTTGATATGTTTATTTTTACAGGTTAACACTTTGTGAGTTCCCAGATGTGAACTTTTGAATAATGAGCACACTTCAGGAGGTTGTTTTGTGGGTACTAAACTGAGTCAAGAAAGTAATTACAGGTTTTAGTGTTCGCAAAAACTGCTCAGAAAGCAAAAATCTGGGACTTTGCTTTTATAACAATGAAAGTGTTTTGCTTTTTTTTTTTGTCATCTTCATTCTCTCCCCTTTGATGATCCCTGGCACTAGGTCCTGGACCCMGAGAAGCAGGCTGACATGCTGGATTCCCTGAGGATCTACCTGCTGCAGTTTGCCACGCTGCTGGTGGAGCACGCTCCCCATCACATCCACGACAACAACAAGAACAGGAACAGCAAACTGCGGCGCCTGATGACCTTTGCCTGGCCCTGCCTCCTGTCCAAGGCCTGTGTGGACCCAGCCTGCAAGTACAGTGGCCACCTGCTCTTGGCACACATCATTGCCAAGTTTGCCATTCACAAGAAGATTGTTCTGCAGGTATGGTGTTGGGTTTCACAGTGTGCTTTCTGTCATTTGAAGGTTCAGAGTAGAAACTGCACAGTATACTTTGTATAATATTTTGTATAATTCAAATGCCACAAGCAGATATGGAAGCTGCAGGCCAAGTGTTTAATGCAAATTTATTTGGGGATAGCAGAGGATAGAAAGAAGTTGGAAGGTAAGTGAAAAAGTAGATCTTTTGGTCGAATTGACAGAATTGGGAATGTTTGTTCATTTAAGAGACAGACACATCAGTTAGGGCACAGTGTGGGGACCAAGAGAAAACTTGAAATTGGATTGTGGAGAGGGAGGAAGAAAAGGGAATGTAAAGGAAGCAGAGTATTCTGCTGATATGTCATCATATTTTTAACATATTAGGGCTCTTTAGAGAAAAAAACATGTCATTTAAAAGCATATATTGATATTGTAGTTACCCTTTCTTTAGATACGCTTTTTTTGCAAATGCATGTGGTACTGATGTTGATGAGAAACTGCTGCTCAGGTTTTCCACAGCCTTCTCAAAGCTCATGCCATGGAGGCCCGGGCTATTGTCAGGCAGGCCATGGCTATCCTGACTCCAGCTGTGCCTGCTCGAATGGAGGATGGACACCAGATGCTCACTCACTGGACACGAAAAATCATCGTGGAGGAGGGGCATACAGTTCCCCAGCTGGTGCATATTTTGCACTTGATAGTACAGCATTTCAAGGTACTTGTACTGTTATTCTGGTACTCACTGGATCTCCTGTATCAAGGAAGTTAACAGCAGTTTGATTAGAAAAATAACACAMTCTGATTTATATGGTTTAGCTTCAAAATGCATCATTTGTCTGTACAGTTACCTATAACTCAATACAACTATTTAATAGTAAATAATGTATTAAGCTCTAYTGTGATTAAAATTAGAGCTCCAAATGTCAGGTTAGAGTCTGCAAGATGAATTTATTGCACATGCATTTGCAGTGGCTATGAAGATCCTCTGAGTTCTTTAAAGTAAGTGCAAAAAATTAGGTTCATTTCGATGCATGAAATCAGTAGTCACTACCGAAAGTTGATGCCAAAATAATTTCAATGCACCAGTTACTTTGCTGTACTGCAAAATTTGAAGTGGTACAGGTTTAGCAAACTTTGATGACTATTTTACCATCTTGCTTTATTTGGACTTTGTAGATTTTGTGTAGTATTTTATTGGTTAATGACTAACATTTCTGYGAAACCATTTTTTCAGGTTTATTATCCTGTGAGACATCACTTGGTTCAGCACATGGTTAGTGCCATGCAGAGACTGGGCTTCACTCCCAGTGTTACAATAGAGCAAAGAAAATTAGCTGTGGATCTTGCTGAAGTTGTTATTAAATGGGAATTGCAAAGAATTAAAGACCAGCAGGTAGGGAGTAAAAATAAATGGGTAAAGACTGAACTGTTCCACAGTTAAGTGGAGTTTTTTTAACATGCACATTGCTGATATTTCAGCCAGATTCAGATATGGACTCCAGTGCAAGTGGAGAAGGAGCAAGTTCTGCCTCATCTGCTGTTAAAAGAGGATTGTCTGTGGATTCTGGCCAAGAAGTGAAACGATTCAGGACAGCTACAGGAGCAATAAGTGCTGTAAGAAAATACCAGGGTTTATGCAGAGATTTTTAGCTGTGCAGTGTAACTGTTTTTCCACATAGCTCAAAACTCCCTAAAGTGCAGTTTTTAGCTTTAGAAGATGTTTTTGGTGTGTTGTTGCTGTTTCCCTGGTTCAGTGTCACTGATGGTTTTGTGTTTGGTGTTCCTGCAGGTGTTTGGACGCAGCCAGTCCTTGCCAGGAGCTGATGCYCTCCTTGCCAAGGCCATTGACAAGCAGCACACGGACACTGTGGTGAATTTTCTGATTCGAATTGCTTGCCAGGTGGGCAAATAGCAGGGGGCACTGGCAGCCAAAGCCATCAACTCCTCTTTTCACACACCTCCTTTCAGGCTTGAGTTCACCCAGTCTTTCTGTGCTTGGTTTTCTTGATTCATTTATTTATTTGGCTGATGATGCAACAGCGTGCTTGTTCCATTGCCTAGGTTAAATGACAAGAAAGCTTTACCCCAAAATATTTAGAGAGTTTTATAGGGAATGATTGGGATAATCCTTGTAGTTTTATTTTCAAAATCCAGTGCATCGAATTACTTTCCTGCAGCATATAGAACTTAAAACCTTTCACCAAATTCAGAGAGTTAGCTTTTCTAGAATGGGGAAAATTATCTGGGTGTACCTCAAGGCTGACAAATTTATGGCTTCTGCTCCTGCAGCAGACTCAGCCTGATAAGTAGCATGGGATTTTACATATCACAGTCCATTGCACAAARTAGATGTGCTCTTAAGTATAAAGATGATTTGAGTAAAGAGCTGCACATGTTATGGATACCTTGCAAACAGTAGAGATTAACCATCTTGAGTACATTCAGAGTTGTAGTAATAAAGGATGGGACAAAACTTTTTTTTTTAAATACACCTTTGATGGGTGATATGGGTTAATTAGCAAGCAATTTAGACACCAGTTCTGATGTTTAGTATTAGTTGTCAACTTTTTATGCATTAAATGCTGTGTGACTGTAGTGATGAAACTATTTAAGCTCATCCGTTTCAGAAATAAATTCTCTGCTTGCTTGGAAGGCATAATAAATTAATGAATTGCTTCCAAAAGGGTGTCATTTTGTTAACTGTGATTAATTGCCAGGTAAATGACAACTCCAACACTGCTGGATCCCCTGGGGAGCTGCTGTCTCGCCGCTGCGTCAACCTCCTGAAAACAGCTCTGAGACCTGACATGTGGCCCAAATCAGAGCTGAAGTTGCAGTGGTTTGATAAGCTGCTGATGACTGTGGTAGGTGACATTCTAATCCTGTAGGTCCTTCAGATTTCCTGGCATGTGAGGGGATTGAATACTGGTGGTATCTGCAGGTAGATTTTTACAGTACTGATCTTTTCTTCTTTGTGGTGAAATAAATAAATTGTCAAGTGTGTGAGTTGCATCAGTGGTTATAATTTGTAGAGCTGCAGTACTTACTGGTTGGTGTGGGGTTTTTTTTTTTTGAGAAATTTTTTTCTTAGTAGGAAGTTTTACATATTTGATTTTATTGATTCCTGGTTTTCTGACTACCTTATGGTGGTATGAAGTGCACTGAAAGACAGATTTCAAACCCTAGGATCGCAAAAACACCAGAAGAAGCATACCTGTTGCTGCTTAATAACACTGTTATGGCTAAAGACTCCATAGTGCCTGGATTTTTAGAATTTTACAGTGCATTGCTTAGTCAGAAGATGAACCTAAAGCATCAGTGCTGTAGAAACCACAGTCTCAATTAGTAATCTGCGTGATTCTTGTTTTCTCCTCCTCACTGCCTTTCTGAACGTTTTCTCTCAGGAACAGCCCAATCAGGCCAACTTTGCCAACATTTGCACTGGTTTAGAGGTGCTGAGTTTCCTGCTGACTGTGCTGCAGCCCCCTGCCATCCTGAGCAGCTTCAAGCCCCTGCAGAGAGGGGTGGCAGCCTGCATGACCTGTGGCAACACCAAGGTTTTGAGGGCTGTCCACAGTTTGCTGTCTCGTTTGATGGGCATTTTCCCCACAGAGCCAAGTGAGTGGTGTTTTCTGCCTCTTTTTATCCTTTTTTGCTGCAGAACTGAAGGAGTTGAGGGTGGGATGAGGGCACGTTTTGCAATGTGTTAATACTCTGTTTTATGATTCCTGCATTAATGGTCCATTTTAGCTTGCACTTTCAACCTCTGATTAAAAAAAGAAAAGCTTTTTTTTACTGAAATAAGTAATCGTGTGGAATACATCATTATCCACTGACATAAAAACTTAATTACCTGTGGCTGTCATAACTTTAGTTCAAGGAATGCATGCTATAAATTTAATGTATTTTTGCAATTAGAATTTCTCAGCTTCAGAAGTGCAACTCTTTAGTTGTTAMACTTTTTTGTTTTTGTTGAAAGAAGGAAGGGAATGTGTAAAAAAGAAAGGCAGTAGGTGATMTGCTGAGTCTTAATAGAAACTAATTTTGATAAGCTTCTCATGGAAAAAGGTAAATCAGTAATGTAAGAGTGTTTATTGAATTGAGTGACTCAGAGAAGTGGTTCAATATTATAAAAGACATCCTGGTATAATAAAGAGGTTTGTGTAAGTGAGGGATCTCCAGTGTTAGCTGAGTTTGATGGCAGGATCAAACTGCAGTGATGTTTTTTTTTAGTGACTGTGTGATGATGTTTGCCTGTTSTGATGATAATGTTACCAAAAGTGACCCCAGCTCTGAACTCTGCAGGTACCTCCAGTGTGGCCTCCAAGTAYGAAGAGCTGGAGTGCCTCTATGCTGCCGTGGGGAAGGTCATTTATGAGGGACTGACTAATTATGAGAAAGCCACCAATGCCAACCCCTCTCAGCTGTTTGGTACGTGTGCCACCCCTGGGAGGGTCAGCAATGGCTTTGGCATGAGCTTCCCTCTTCCATGGGGAAATTGCAGTTGGATGAGATGCACAGAGAGCTGTGGGAAGCATTTCCAGCTCTTTGAGATGAGCTTAGGATGCCAAATCTGTGAAGAGGGGAATGCAGTGGGGTTCATTGCCTTCTACCTTCTCCCAGGAGCTGACTTGGGAGCAATTTTTGGAGGTGGGGAGCTGCAAATCTGCTAGGTGGAAGCTTTTGTATTCATGTGCATAGAAGAAAGGTGCAGTATCAATATTAGCCAAAAAATAAAATTTCCTGAAAGCTTCTTACCTGGAAAAAACCAAATCCTGCAGGTCCTCTGAGATACAAAACAATGGTTCAAGAGATCTGTGTAAACAGTGTTTTGTCTTACTRCCTTTCTTTAATTTTTTTAAGCCTCATTTATCAGCTGTTTTAGAAAGATTTATGTATTTCTAGATCTTAAATTCTCAGTACTCCAGAAATTACAAAAATACTTTTTTTCTAGAGTGATGAAATCTGAACTTTTAGCATATACCCTTCTGAAGAGCTGAAGTGCTTTTGTTTTCTTGTTTTTTTGTACTTAGTAAACTGCTAGAGAACTCAGCTACAAAACAGAATGACAARGATATATTGGAATAATAGAGTTTGGCCCAGAATTGGTTGTGTTGGTAATACAGACCTGAAATTGTACAATGTTGGACAACCTGCTGATTTAAATGGCAAATGTCCTTCACTGTTCTGTTCTGTGAGCTGTGGGATGGYTGTAATTTCACTTTGGGAATTGCCTATTTGTCAGATGTCAGGACGTGCTCTACATCACCCTAACCATGAAGGATGTTTCTTACACTTTATCCAGAGCTCCCTTAAAAGCAGCACCACAAATAGGCTGTCAGGAGGTGCRTTTTGTAGTAATTCTGTGGCTCAGAGGCTGAACTTTGTGAGCCAAATTTTGTGCATAAAAAGAAATCAAAACTTTGGTAGGAGCCATTCAATGACCAAAGSATGCTTCTGTAGGTCTGCTATGTAGATATGTTTATGAAAGTTTCTTGATTAGAAAATCRAAATTGTAATAAATTTATTATATTTTTAATTACTAAACCCAGGCCTACACATCTAGAAGTTTTTCTACTTTATGCTACTCAAACAAACGTGCAACATCAGGAGTAGTTCCTTTTTCTTTAAGGCCTTGGGGAAATATTTTCTCTCAATCCCTTTGTTCCTCTCTTCCCTTTTCCCCTTGCTGTTCATCAYACACTTATATACAAAACTTTGAAATATTTTGATTAGTGCRAAAGCAACCTTTTAGACTTAGTCTRARGACTAAASTTGAGACTGCAATTTTTCTTCAAATCTCCCCAGCTCTCTAATGTTTGTAACTTGGGCAGTTCTGTGTTTCCTTCATGGCATCCACCCCTCACTTGGGTGACCCCAAGGGCAGTTTGAATTGCTGAGGTGCTGTTTTTATTGCTGAGGTGCTGTTTTTATCTCCAGGCACTCTGATGATCCTGAAATCTGCGTGCAGCAACAACCCCAGCTACATTGACAGGCTGATCTCAGTGTTCATGAGATCCCTGCAGAAGATGGTCAGGGAGCACCTGAACCCCCAGGCCACAGCAGGAGCTGCAGAGGCCAGCACAGGTACCACCCTCTGTCCTTACAAACTACTGAAATCCTTCATCCTAAAGGGATCCTAGAACTTGGCAGAGTTACTTGTTGAAAATACTTCAGTATTACTGAAGTGTTGAAAGCTAAAAATGCACTTATGAGTTCCAATTACCTGCTTAATATATGAATTTCTGTATTAGCCCAACCTTTTCAGTGAATGGTTAGTGAAACATTTGTTGAGCTGCAGCATAAATAAAAACCCTTCAAGGCTTTATAGTGTTATAGGCAGAGGGGCTGAATTTTTTTGCTCCATGCTTTCACTTTTTTTTGCTCCTTCCTATTTTATAATATTGGCACAACTGTGTTTGAATTAACATGTTGGAGCTGCTGCATCATTTTTAGTCTGTATTTCTATCATCAAATGAATTAGGTCATGAGTCATTGAAAAACTCAGATGTTCTTGCAGAAGAAAATTCAGTGCCCTGTAATTTACTAATGAATAAGCTACTGAGGAAAACACTTKGAAAGAATTGCTGCTGTTAGATTCCCAGCCCATACTTTAATTAGGTAAATGAGAACCTTGTAAATTTTAACACTGAGAAACAATTGGAAAATTATTAAACTTGAGAGATAAGCAAGTCAGGAAATTAGCTGAACAGAATTAGAGAATTAGCTGCATCACAGGCAATTTCTTTCACAAAGTTAATTGTAGTTTTTCAGTATTGGGGGTATGGAATAGCTTTTACTAAAGATTTACAGAAAGGAAAAACAGGCTCACCTTTAGGATTTTGAATGGATTTGGTTTTGAAAGGAGTCATGGAATCATAGAATGGTTTGGGCAAGAAGGAACCTTAAAKATTATCCAGTTCCAGCCATTTCCATGGGCAGGAACATCTTCCACTAAAGAGCTGCTAAAGCCCCATCCAACCTGGCCTTGGATTCTGTCTTACCTGTTCAGGAGTGTAAAGCAGTAATTCTGGACACATTATTTCTGAACATGCATTTCCAGGCAATAAATGATGTTGCCATTTTGAGAATTCTGGCAGCTTACCTGGAAATTATTTCCCTATATGTTTTATAGGTGTATACACAACTCTAATCCATTTTTTTYCTTTGTATCCACAGCAGGTACAAGTGAACTGGTGATGCTGAGTCTGGACCTTGTGAAAACTCGCCTGGCTGTGATGAGCATGGAAATGAGGAAAAATTTTATACAAGCAATTCTAACATCTCTCATTGAAAAATCCACTGATGCCAAAATTCTTCGTGCAGTGGTAAAAATAGTGGAGGAGTGGGTGAARAACAATTCCCCAATGGCAGCTAATCAGGTAAATWGAGCAGATAAAATCATCATTGCTCTGAAATACTAAACTATGAGCACTGTTATTGATCAGTTTTGACCATGTTCAAATGCCCTTGATGATGTTTAGAATATTTTCATCCCCTGTGAAAATAGCTGCAGCTCTAAATACTTGGCATTTTATAGGCCTGTGTTTGGTGTTTGATCTCAAATGCTATTTTGTGGAGAACTTTCTTCAAAGTAAAAGTATTAAAATGTGCTTTGCATTAACCTGGATACAGAGATTTTTCAGGAGGAAGATGACTAATGCTGGTATTAAATGGTGTTACTCTGAAACTTTCTGTGGCCTCCTCACTCTGCCATATTTCTGTTAAGAGTTGAGTACTTGACAGTGCTGTACAAAAGGACCTACACTTTYCATAATATACATTAGAATTTTATAATCATTGAACAACTTAAACCTATTTTTACTCACAATTTTAAAATTCTCCTGCATACATTAGAAAGATAAGTGCTTGAGTTATTTTTCTTTTAAAGAACTATGACCTACCAAGCTATTTTTCAGTACTTTGCAAGTGAAAGAGTCATGTAAAGGATGGCTGAGATGTTTTGAAATGAATTTATAAAATTAATCATGTCTTCTTTAACCACAGACACCTACTCTCCGGGAGAAGTCCATTTTACTGGTGAAGATGATGACTTACATTGAGAAACGTTTTCCAGAAGACCTTGAATTAAATGCTCAGTTCTTAGACCTTGTTAACTATGTCTATAGGTAATTATAGCAATTAATCATTTATTGCAGCTTATTGGTTCATAATTTGTACCATATATGAACTCTATAACATGTCATCAATCTTTTTAGGTCTGAATTAAGGGATATTTTTATATTTTGGTTTTTTTCCCGAAAGTAATGCAAAATCAATTCACTTCACTGAGACCACAGTACATATTTATGGAAGACAATATGAAAACAGAAGTTCCTTAGAAAGGATTTTTACTTTTGGTGCTGATGAAATATCTCTACTACCTCAACTTCTTCCTTTCCAAAGATATTGAGGCATCCTTGTAGCTGACTATTTTCAGCACTGTGGTGACAGCTGAAATATGTCTTTCCACATCCACAGGATTTTTTTTCTTGAAACTTTATTCTAAATTAGACTTTCAGGAGAGTTACTTTGCTATGTAGACTTGCTGATTTTGAATCCCAATGAAATAATTAAAATATTATCAACAAATGCCAGGTATTTCTGGTGTGTTGCTGCCTCACATTATTTTGAGTTTAGTTTGCTGCTGTGCTCTGCTGGTTCACTGAGCAAAGCCTTTGTGTGCACACGGTGCTCAGAAATTTTTATCAATCAATAACATTTGTCATTTCAAACAGAATACAGATGTGCTCTATTTCACAATTATGATAAATTTTATCCCAGAAGAGTGTTTCTGATAGTCTGGGACAGTTTTCTAACAAGCAGCAATATTTTCTTTGCTGTTTCTCTCACAAACTGCACCTGGGTGTTTGCTTTTACAGAATGTCACCTCTTTGAGTTTTTCATGTTATRCAAAACCTATGAGTCTGCTCTTTCTAATGGCTCTGTTATTTCATTTTAGGGATGAGAATCTTTCTGGGAGTGAGCTGACAGCCAAACTGGAGCCAGCCTTTCTGTCAGGTTTGCGCTGTGCCCAGCCCCTGATCCGAGCCAAATTCTTTGAGGTTTTTGACAATTCCATGAAACGCCGCGTTTATGAGCGCTTGCTGTATGTGACCTGCTCCCAAAACTGGGAAGCCATGGGAAATCACTTCTGGATCAAGCAGTGCATCGAGGTAGGCAAGTTATTTATATCAGAAATACAAGGAGAAATACGTTTTACTCCTCATTTTTCTTTCAACAGCATTATGTGTCTTGTAGTGTGTATTGTCTTATCAAAACTGAAAATACCAAATCTGCTGCCTCAGCTTGTGTGGTGCTTAAAAATGTATGCAATGTCTAAACAGTTGCTTGGAATTAATAGAAATGTTTAAAATCTACTTTCTCTGCCAAAAGCTTAATGACCAGGTTAATATTTCTTAAGGAAAATGGTCTCTTACAATTGATAATGGTTGTAAAACAACCCCACAAATCATTATAGAAGAAGATTTCAAGAAAACTGTTAAAACTGGAATGTCTCCACTAGCAGTAYGACAGCTGTTAGGTGGGATTGCATTGAAATGAAATTGCATCTTTGCTTGGCTKATTTAAAATAAAATAGGACAAACATTGTCACAATTTGTTAAATGTTTCACTTCAGCAATTTGCATATTAAAGAATGAGGTTAAGTTGACTGTGAACATCCTTTTCAGGGTAAGAGTCTGTGCTTATTAGCAGATGGAGAGCACTTAATACAGCTGTTAAAAAGTACAAAATACAGACTTGAGGCATAGGAGATTTCATTAATAAAGGTGATAAATAGGCCTTAAACTTATTTAAAAASAAAAGTTGCAATAATATTACACCATAGTGATGTTTTCTTTGAAACACTGCAGTAAAATATGAGTTTGAAAGCTTTGTTCTTTTTTCTGTGGCAGCTGCTGCTGGCAGTGTGTGAGAGGAACACCACGATTGGCACCAGCTGCCAGGGGGCCATGCTGCCCTCCATCACCAATGTCATCAACCTCGCTGACAGCCACGACAGGGCTGCCTTTGCCATGGTCACACACATCAAACAGGAGCCCAGGGAGAGGGAGAACAGCGAGTCCAAGGAGGAGGTAACTGGGGAAGCACTGGGAAAAGCAATCTCTGCAATAGGCCCTTGCTTTGGGGAATGGTGATGGAGATGATGTGTGGACACTGTTAGTGTCTCCTGTGTTTATTTTAAGCGTGCAGGGGTTTCTCAGAATTCCCATTCATCCATTCAGCCTTTCCTTCAGCACTCTAATCAAAAATCTGAACCTGAATGAGCAGCAGAAACAGCGAGACCTGGGCTAAATTGATCAGTAGGGTATTTTCTATAGGGGAAAAAAAGCAGAAGTGCATAGAAGGTATCTGTGTTTACTCACTGAGATGTTTCCTCCTGCCCAGGATGTTGAAATAGATATTGAATTGGCTCCTGGAGATCAGACCAGCACTCCCAAAACCAAGGAACTTTCAGAGAAGGACATTGGCAACCAGCTGCACATGCTGACCAACAGGCACGACAAATTCCTCGACTCCCTCCGGGAAGTGAAGGTTGGTGCAGGTTCTTGGTGACAAATACTGAAATCTTCAGACTGATCTGAAGTTTTTTGTCTTTTTTAGCTGAGTTTTCTTATGTAAACATCTCTTATAATCTAATTTCTTATTTGCATATGGTAAAAATTCATCACTGGTTGTTACTGTATCATTTTCCTACAAAATTAAATGTCATCCTCCTTCACCTGTAAGTGTGTTTTAATGGTTCAGTTGAGAAAATAGTGATGACAAACACAGGGTGTAGGATCAAAAATGTGTATCAGCATCTTATGATTAAATAATTCCTAAGAAAATAATTTTAGCTGAAAGCTGTGTTTAAATAACTCCACACTAGTAACAGCTCCATCCAATTAACCTGATTATTGCTAAGATAATCAACATATTTCCCTTTTTCTTCTTTTTTTGATGGTTACAGTAATGAATCTGTCTTGATCAACATGAAAATAACATTAATTTCTTGTTGCAAGTCTATATTGCTAAAGAAAACATTTTTGTTGAAAAGGCATTTGCATTACTGCTTAAACAACCAAATAATTGAACTGTTTTGCTGCTGTGTTAATTGTATTTTCCTATTTGTATCAAATTCTTTGTTTCCAGACGGGAGCATTGCTGAGTGCCTTTGTTCAGTTGTGTCACATTTCTACACCTTTGGCAGAGAAGACTTGGATACAGCTTTTTTCACGACTTTGGAAAATCTTGTCTGACAGACAGCAGCACGTGAGAACCTCTCTCTCTTTGCCATTTGCAGATTCCTCTTTGTAAATGATTGCTGCTTYAGGAAAATGTATTTGTGTGGTGACTTTGTTCACTTGCTTTGAGAAATTTGCCATTTTTAGGCTGGGGAATGCTGTATACCTGTATTAATGCATCTTTTGAAAAAATTAGGGCCTTTTTTTTGCAAAGAGAAATGTCTTTACCAAATGAGTTTGTTCCCTGTACTCAAGAGCTTTTAACTCTGCTTTCTCTGATTGAAGAATTTGAATAGACAGATAATTATTGTGTTTTTTTTTTCTTCTAGGCTCTAGCAGGTGAGATCAGCCCTTTCTTGTGCAGTGGTAGCCACCAGGTKCAGCGAGATTGCCAGCCAAGTGCCCTGAACTGCTTTGTGGAAGCAATGTCCCAGTGTGTTCCACCCATTCCCATCAGACCTTGTGTCCTGAAATACCTGGGCAAAACTCACAACCTCTGGTTCCGTTCCACGCTGATGCTGGAGCACCAAGCCTTTGARAAAGGACTCAGCCTGCAGATTAAACCTAAACAGACAACAGAATTTTATGAGCAGGAAAGCATAACTCCTCCTCAACAGGTAGTGTAAATATTTATTGAAACACTTCATAAAATATGAACAGAAAAACCTAACACTGACTCCACTAAACCCCAGGTGTTGCATTTACAGGTATTTTAAATACCTAAATACCTCRCTCTACCAGTGCCCTGGGCAGCCTGTACCAGTACTTTACAACCCTTTCAGTGAAGATATTTTTCATAATATCAAATCTAAACCTCYCCTGGTGCAACTTGAAGCYATTTCCTCTTCTCCTATTGTATTATTGCCTTGTTGAAAAATTTTGTTTTCTCTGATTCAATCTGTGTTAGGGAAGACAGGCAAGGCACAGTGTCCAAGCATTAGGATTTTTTTGCCATGCAGTGTTATTGTTTTCAGTACTTGGTTGTTACTAATTGCTTGTCTTCTGGAGTTTTAAAAAGAATTTTAATKATAAGCACTTCTATTTTTATGTCTCAGTGTAGAACATGGGGGTTTGCAATCTACTGTGCTTTACCAGTGGAGAAATGTCTGTTAACATTGCAGGAAATCCTGGATTCCCTTGCTGAGCTCTACTCTTTGTTACAAGAGGAGGACATGTGGGCTGGGCTGTGGCAGAAACGCTGCAAATTCCCAGAGACAGCAACAGCCATTGCCTATGAACAGCATGGCTTTTTTGAACAGGTACAGCCTGGGTTTGAGAAATTACCTGGGTAATTCCACTGTTGGGATGGATATTCTGCTCAGCAAGGAAAAAACTCTGAATATTAATTGTGAACTTCATATTAATTGTGAACTTCAGTCTTCTGAAACAGAAAGTGCCATGGTTTCCCTAATGCCTACAGCAGTAGGTTGGGGCAGTAGGTTAATACTGAGATAAAGTGACATTTTTGTGCTCACACATCAGATTTTCATGACTTTTGTAAAGCTGCCAAATAATGACTATATTCAGGAATGAGTTCAACAAGAATTAAGCACATTTGACTTCCTTTTTTTTTATTTATGAAGGTTTTCTTACCACATGTTTTTTAAAAAAAGTGTTGGGTTATTGTTACTGGRTTATGGAGTGGTTGAATTTCCTTTAGGCACAAGAAACTTATGAAAAAGCAATGGAGAAGGCAAAGAAAGAGCACGAACGGAACAACGCTTCCCCTTCCATCTTCCCTGAGTATCAGCTCTGGGAAGACCACTGGATTCGGTGAGAACTGATATTTTACCCTGCAACAGAAGCAAAATGCCCTGCTGTTGGTGTAAAGCATTAGTTACAAGAATAAACTTATCTCAGGACTTAGCTCAGATGCAGGGAAAACTGAAGGGAATAAAAAAAGCTATTTTGTATTCCCTTAACAGAGCCTCAGAAGTGATACGCCTGAATTGCTGTAAAAATGTAATTTGCTATTGGTGGAAACAGAGTGGAGCTAAAATTTGTTTTTCCTATTTAAAATGGTTGTTCTGGGAGACACAAAATGCAGCCCTTCCCTGTTCACAGATTTCTGTATTATAACTGGTAATAAATAAATTTTTTTTTTTTTAAAATAGTCTTCCCATCTGGATAAAACTTCTGCAGTGCTTGCAAAGCTTTTTGTGGGCAGATAATATTCTGATGTACAACATTTATTGTACTTTTATTGATGATTTTGGGAWTTTTTTTGTAACCAAATTGACAGTGCATTTGATTTGCTTAGCTGCTCGAAGGAGTTGAACCAGTGGGAGCCTTTGACAGAATATGGACAGTCCAAAGGTCACATCAACCCTTACCTGGTGTTGAAGTGTGCATGGAGGGTCTCAAAYTGGATTGCAATGAAGGAGGCTCTGGTGCAGGTGAGTGGGGGCTCTCTGTGCTCATGTTGAGTTTCTCCTCATCTCATATCTCCATTCCAGCTGTTTCCAGAGCCATCTCATGAGAATAAACTGGATATTATTGTTCTTGAGGCTGCTATAACCTGCCAGGCTCTGTGGCTTCTGGGGCAAATGCCAGACTTYTGTTGCAGTTGCCAGTAGATTGACTGGAATTTCTTTTTAGCCTTGTTTATGTGTCACTAATCTATAGAAGATGGAAAACATTTGTATTTTAATTTGGTTTTTTCTTTGGTTTGTTTTTTTCTGTTTTGTTTTTATTTTAAGGAAATAAATCCTCTTTTCATGGTAGGTAGAGTTGTTCATCTGTGATGAGTTAATATAGAAACATTAAAAACCAGATGTAAAACTGAAATCTAAAAAGTGAGAATAGTGCATTAAATCACAGGTGGAAGGAGCTTGCAGATCTTCCTTGCATTGTTGCTGTACACTGTGACATGACTGGAATTATTTAGCTAAAGATGCCAGAATTTGCAATAAAGGGGTGAAGTACATATTTAAAATACAATGTGATGCCAAATCTCTAAGTAGCAAACTGCATCTGCAATAAAAATTGTCTTATGGGCGTTATTTACATTTTAATTAATTTCTTTTGTTCTTAAAACACTTAGTATTTTGTGTCCTATTAAAGTGTGCAACTGCAGAGGCTAAGTCTAGAAATACTATTTGAGAAACCATTAAAACCTAAAATAAGAACTATATTGTCCATGTTATAAACCTTGGGCTTGRGCAGAGTGAATAGATCATGTCTGACAGGTTCTGCTTTTGGACAATTGTGAGCTGAGTGGAAGTGACAGCCCTGAGGAAGTGCTGATATGCTTTAGCTGCACTTCCATTAAATGAGGTATTTGCAGTAATGAGACATTTACTAAATGACTGAAGGAGAAGATGCTGCTGCAGCCATAAATGGAGTCTTTGTGACTTGTAAAAGTGTCAGGACACGTTTGCATAAATATTAGGTTCTGAAAGAATAATTGATTCTGTGCTGCTGTACTCACCACTCTAATTTTATTGATATTCTTTCATGTGGCTGTTTTTTTGTCAGGTTCCATGGTTGATTCACAAGAGCAGCCAGAAAGGATGGCAAATATCTATCAGTTCCCATAAATCTTTGGGAAAGATTTTTAATAATCTCCCCATTAAAGTTGAGCTGTTAAAACAGCAAGTAGCCTTTGATAGGACCCAAGACTCATTTCCATTTGCTCACATTGCCATTGTGTTTAATGAGGCAGTAGATAACATAATAAAGAAGGAGATGATTTTCACTGTGGAAGTGTGAGGATGCTACCTGGCACTTTCTCTTTGCTGGCTCAGGCATAAAAGTCAGTTGAGGATAACAGGAATAACAATTGTAATGGTCACCATACAGTTTATCAACACGAGGATAATGCTGAGGGATTTCTGTGTTCAGATCAAACCATAAAGGGCTTKATGTAAAGCAGAGGAAAAAGAAGTGAAAAAGGTGTAGATTCAAGGGCTGCGGTGTCAGCTGTGAGCACTGGCTYGGTGCAAATTTACTGGAAAATGCTCACAGAATTTAGTGCTGAACAAGTCAAGTGCTTTGCTGGGTTTGGTTGCCATATTTCTACTATAAAAATGATTTTAAATTATTTTATAAATTATTTTAGCACTATGACCTGACTTTGCACCTGTGCTCAGAAATTATTTTAACATAAATGAGAAAGTTGGCTGTAGATTACTTGAAAAAATATTAGCTGTTTATGAAAATAAACTTAGCAGTGTCCTAGGGCAGACAGGGAGTAGAATTCTGCATAACGTGGACAGGCAGGGACAGGATCCTTGTAGGTGAGGAGTTGACATTGCATATTCTGGAGCTCCTGAAGCATTTCAGACTGAAATGGGTGTGCTGAGGAGCCTCTTTTGGTTTGGTCAGGGTGGATTTGCTGGGATCTTCGTGCTCCTGTGGCAGGGCTGCTTGGGGCTGGCTCAGCTCTGAGCTGTGAAAATACCCCAGAACGGGGCACTCCTACTCTTGAATCAGCAATTTCTGTGATTTATGTGCTCACCTGCCCTTGCCAGGAGCTTCAGGAGAGCTGAAACCCCTCCAGTGACATCYATGTTAATATTTCAATGTGACATTTTTACAAAATGAGATTATTTTTAAAACATTAAAGCTGTTTGTTCAAGAAGCCTGTAAAACAATTGCATAGGAATGTGCATAGGAATGATCTTTACCGTCTGTTTTTCCTRATCCACAACCAGGTGGAGCTGAGCTGTCCCAAGGAGATGGCCTGGAAGGTGAACATGTACAGGGGCTACCTGGCCATCTGCCACCCCGAGGAGCAGCAGCTGAATTTCATCGAGAGGCTGGTGGAGATGGCGAGCAGCCTGGCCATCCGCGAGTGGCGGCGCCTGCCCCACGTCGTGTCCCACGTGCACACCCCCCTGCTCCAGGTGACACTCAGTGCTTAGTCCCAGCTGCTCTCCAGGAGCTTAGAAAAGAGATTTCTTCAGAAAAGTTTCTTCAGAACTTAGAAAAGCTTCATTTGGAAAATATTTTAGTGCATAGTACTGATAGTTTTTGCATCATGGTGTTTTTTTTGTTCAAAGTTGTAGAACGTGTGTTTCTATTTCTTCAAAGTACTTGTTATTTATATTGTCAGGAGGAGCTTGTAAAGAATTGAGACTTTTTCTTTCAGACCTCCAGATGCATTTTCAGGAAGCAGCTGGCTCAATTCTGGTTATGTGGAATATGCAGTTTAACTRTTACACAAATGAAATAACATGTATTACATGTCCTTTGCTTTTATTACATGTACTTTCACACTAATTTTRTCATAACAAAATGGGCTTCTGTTTCCTTTTGAGATATATCAAATATCAGCACCCTGTTGTTTTCTCTTGGATTTAATTACGTAAATAATTAATTTTGCAACTGTAAGAGAAGAATTTTTGAGAGTAGATGTTTTACTGCTAAGTATAATCAAATGGAAATAGGAAATGGAAATAGGTGCCTAAATCCATCTTTAAAAAATTGGATTTGGCCTTGAGTTGCTTTCAGAAACTTTTTGAAAATGAACCTGGTGTCCTCTATCTGTGGTACAGGTGGAAGTTTTCTCCATGTTCAGAAGTCATCCAGTAAATAAGTACAATTTGTGAGCTCACACAATACTTAGATGGCTTCTTGAGGAGTTTCATTCCTTCCTGCTACGTTTTCACCCATATTTCAAATTCTCTCTCCCACCCCAAGAATGGCAGCATCTGCAGCATGAAAAGATTAATATTGCTAAATAAATATTTAARTGCTTTCAGTTATCAATTAAACAAGCTTTTAAAACAATCTAATATGTATATATCCCTCATGAAGAAATGATAAATTAGTCAGTGACTGACAGAGGTACAAATGCAGCCTTGAATTTGCACTGCAGTAATTACTTTTTTTTTTAATATCAGATAGTATATGATTAAATACCCATGAGAAAATTAAATTTATGTGATGAATGAGTGTAGGATGAAGGTTAAGCTATTGTGAGAGCTGATACTGAGATGATTGTAGGAAAATATTACTTTAATTTATTTTGTTTCAAGAGATTTCACTCTATAAATTCGGACTGCCTTTTTTTTTTTTCTTTTTTTCAAATAGTTATCTCATTTGGTTGATTAACAATGAATACAACTGTTATCTGCCAAGTGGTAGCTTAGAGAATACCACATTGGCTTTATTGTACTACAGGTAATTAAATTCCATTAAAGTTTGTGGGCCTTTTCTTCAGGTGGTTGAAGTTTTAATAAACTGCTGCCTTTAGTGGGTTCGAGATTGCTGCCATCTTCTGTTTATTCCTCCTGAATTTGGGGAGARGAGATGTCAGTGAAAAACTATTCTGAACTTAGGTAACTTCTGAAAACTCAGGTCTTTGCAGAATCTCTGAAAATGGCATGTCAGGAGTAGMCAGATATTATTTCTGTACTTTGACATGTCTATCAAGTCAGATAAATGGCCATGGAATTGATATTTATTTGTATTTGTGTTGTTTAATGTTTTCTAGGCAGCACAGCAAATAATTGARCTTCAAGAAGCAGCCCAAATAAATGCAGGACTGCAACCAACTAATCTGGGGAGGAACAACAGCTTGCATGATATGAAAACTGTTGTGAAGACGTGGAGGAACAGGTTACCCATTGTGTCAGATGATTTATCCCACTGGAGCAGCATTTTCATGTGGAGACAGCATCATTACCAGGGTATGGCTGGTGGAATTTTCCAGACAGCACATTGTTTGACATCAGTTCTTGGTGGTTGATTTTGCCAGTTTTTAGATTAGATTCCATTTTTATTGTTTGAAATCACCCATCTG
>NW_026623853.1:80868-96194 GCF_030028575.1 Malurus melanocephalus | reverse complement strand
TCCCCTGTCCTTCCAGCCATCGTGGCTGCCTACGAGAACAGCTCCCAGCACGACCCCAGCTCCAACAATGCCATGCTGGGGGTGCACGCCTCGGCCTCGGCCATCATCCAGTACGGCAAGATCGCCCGCAAGCAGGGCCTGGTCAACGTGGCCCTGGACATCCTGAGCCGCATCCACACCATCCCCACCGTGCCCATCGTCGACTGCTTCCAGAAAATCCGCCAGCAGGTCAAGTGCTACCTGCAGCTGGCTGGAGTCATGGGCAAGAATGAGTGCATGCAGGTAGGGGAGATCCCTGCACTTCCTGCTGATGCATTAGCATTTTTAGTTTTTCTGTTTTCATGTATCTGTATTTTTGTGCTTCTCTAGTACGGCATTAAAGCTGCTGTTCTCTCTCATCATTAGACAAAACCATTCCTCTCTGAGCCTGAAATTCAAGGACACCTCAGAGCCCCAAAATATGGAACAACAGAGAATTTGAGGGAGCAAGTTTGGGGTGGGTGACAGCATCACCTGAAGATGTCATTGGGGAATTGGGGTCCAATATGTTAATGAGACAGAACTTAAAAAAGGGGAAAATCTTGTGACTCAGGGTCCATTTTGGGTGTAGCCTCAGGAGGAGGCTTTGTCTGCCTTCAGTGCACCAGTAGGCCTGGATTAAATTTGTTTGCTTTGTTCTCTTGGCTTTGTCTGGCCTCTGTTTSAGCTGAGCCTGGTTTTAGGCATCATTGGGATTACAGGGGCCAGCACATCCATTGATCTAAACAAGCTGCCCTGTCCAGAGCAGGGGCTGAGTTTCCTTATCCATGTCATACCTTGCAGGGAGTGTTAAATAATGCTGTTAGTCCAAARCAGTTAAGGTCCTCTGTGAACTGGRTGCTGTGAATACATTAAAAATTAGCTGACTGAGAAGTAAAGTGGAAGTAGGTTTTTCTGAAATCTTACAGGATCAATAAATGTAAAGGSTTGGAAAATGGCATTATTTGTAATGGGAAGAAACAATGCTGCTGCAAGACTAACAAGCTCTGAGTTAGTTCTGAGTGTTTACTCGTGACTGGTGGATGCTGTCAAACTCAAGTGAAATTGTGTTGAAAGGGAAAAAAAACGTGATTTTAGGTAAAACCTACTGGCACATGATTGAAGAGCAAATGAACCTTGTAATGYAACATAATATAAATAATATTATAACATTAACAAGGTGGAAAAGATAATCTGGTGGATGTTGTCTGTAGTATTTGCTTTGCATAGGCCAGTGGAAACTAAAACTGTTGTCAGTCTGTAATTTAAAATGAAATACCAGTAAGTCACACTGTTTAAATTTCAAGAGAATATTTTGGCTGTTGTTTKATGGCACTTCCATTTAATAAACCCTTACCTTTTTTAAAGACTTTTCTTTTATTTAACAGGGTCTTGAGGTTATTGAATCAACCAATCTGAAATACTTCACCAAGGAGATGACTGCAGAGTTTTATGCATTGAAGGGAATGTTCCTGGCACAGATTAACAAGTGAGTATTSTGGCTGCAAGAGGCACTAGCACACACCTGGGAAAAATGCAGCTTGAGTTTTTTAACACAGCATTTGATCAGAAAAGCTGTTCCATATGTTTATACCAGCCTCAAATTCCTCACTACTGTGCAAGAAAGTAAAAGTATCTGTGAGAAYTCCTTTGCAGCTGGAAGATGTAATGATTGGTCATATATTGAAGTGTTGTAGGAGAGAAGTAGTTACTGCAAACATTGCACCAGTTAGTTTTATTTCCAAGTTTTACATTTCAAGGGATGAGATGAGATAGGGAGAATAAGTTTGTTCAAAGCATTGCAGATCATGATACTTTTTTGTTCTTCCCTTTTTCTGTGAGCACTTGATCAAACTGATGTCTGACTGATGTCCTGGCAAAAGGAGGTTGCTTTAATTATGTTCTTAATTATCACTTATAAAAGCAAGGCAAAAAGGTTCAGTCCATAAGCTTACAGCTACTTAAACAAAATTAACCTGTTTCTCTCATTTCTGTTTCCCTGTCAGTGGCTGTCCCTTGTAGCTGCTGAAGGCACAGGGAAATGTGTGCTGGTGTAGCTCTGACAAATCTGGGGTGGTGCAGAGTGGGAATGGAACAATGGAACATTCATTTCAGATAAAGGACTGAAAAGGCTGATGTGGTGTTTGTTGGAGACACCTTGCACTACAGCAAGTCCAAGCCTTGCTTTCACACARCTATTTTTGGAAAGGTTGTGCTTTGCACTGACAGGCATTTTACCATTTTGAGGAATATCTCTAATTCAGTAAATAAATATGTCGTCAGTCAGATTTTGGTGATGCCAAAAGATTTCAACAGCTTTTAGTGGGCATGGATTTAATGGCAATATTGCTATGTGTTACATATGGGTGGAATAATGAATTCCTTCACCACTGCATTGTGGCCACTTATGGAATGAAATCCATCAGGTTTTCAGCTGTACACTGCAACTCTGCATAGCAATTCCAGTCAGGAAATGATTAATATCTTCTTCTGTGGATACAAAAGAGAATTCTAAATAGGCAGAATGCAATTACTTTGATGGAAAGTACAGTGGGTTTTTATATGGTCACAGGCTTAATTGTAGTTGAGGTGTRAAGAAAGGAAAGTGTGCCTCCCCCATATTTTTAATTTTTTTTTTAAATTCTTGCAGAGAATTGTYTCTATTTGTTCCTTCAGGATAAAATGGATAAAGGTTTCTGTTTAAAACATGGTTCTGATGTAGTTGCAGTTCCCTAATCTTGCCAAAAACCACACACGCATTTTTTAGCACTGCAGTTGAGGTCAGGAATTTAGGAAGGTTTCAGTTAGGACCAGTGGCAGTGTTGAACCTAAAAATGGGACTGCTGATTGATTACCCCTGTGTCCACTAAACTGAATAAAGGTCACCTCTGCTCTGACATCCTCCTGTGCTGCCCATTGGCTGGGCAAGGTGATAGAAACCATTTTRAAAAAATCATCTCAGGTGTCAGGAGTGATGGATTATAGAGTGGGACAAAGGAAAAGGGACAGAGAAGTCCCTMTTTTATGAAGGGGAAGTGGTGATGCAAAGTCATCCATCAGGCTGCTGCTGGGCTGACTCAGTGCAAACCTTCAGCCAGGCTGCAGGAAACTTCTCAAATCAAAGACATTAATGTGGCACAGGCACTAATACATGACAGAAAAAACCGCTTTCCTTTATAGAGTTATGCCTCAGTAGCTGGTCATTTTAATTTATTTTATAAACCTCCAAACTATTTTGTTACATTAAAAATACATACCAGGTATCTTTAAAAAATGATTCAAACAGGCATTATGTTATTTTTGTATAGTTTATATCATTGCTTTTTCTGTAAGGGAGAAGTGAAGCTCTCAATGAGGAGTCTTGAAATATTTGAAAAGTTTCTTCATTTTGGTAATGCTTATGTGAGTTTTCTCATCCTTTATTTTTATGCCTAAGAAGTAACATATATTGGGATGAATGATGCCAGATTTGGGACTTGTAACACTTGAAGAAAGTGGAGAAAACCTCAGAAGTAACAAACAAATAATCTTTTGGCTACCCASAACTGTGTGATTCACCTTCAAATTCCTTCTCTTTTCCTGTTGAAAAGATAAACTTTTACAGCTGTGGGGATGAGAGCTCAGTGCTTCCCCAAACTGCTGATTGTAAAATTTTTCATGACTTTGCTGGAGAAGGAGTTGAGTAAGATGCAGTCCWCTAAAAGATAACTCCTATAACATCTTCTCAATGTTGTTTTACTCCTTTTTTTGCTCTGCAGAGGAGCATTTTTAAATGATTTTGTTTTCAGTCCCCCTGTGTTATCACTCACTCTTCTTTCTCCAAGTTTCACTGCTTGGCTTCCCCCTGCAGTGCATGGAAAAGTTTCTTTTCTTTTTTTTTTTAAGGGGGTATCTGGAGATTTTTCACCCTTACAAAACTTTTTCCATTATGAAGCATTCACTTTTGTAGGTGCTGGACTTTAGGAGAGCAATGAGAAAAGGTTCATAAGGGACTTTGCTAAGGAACTTAATGCAAAAAATCACTGTGAATTTAGGAAGTAATTGCTTGGTTATCAGAAATTAGACTGAATCCAGTAAATAGTTTCTAAATCATCAAAAACTCACATTTTTCCTTGGCACCATGCAGGTCTGAAGAGGCAAACAAAGCTTTCTCAGCAGCTGTGCAGATGCACGACGTGCTGGTGAAGGCGTGGGCCATGTGGGGGGATTACCTGGAGAACATCTTTGTGAAGGAGAGGCAGCTGCACCTGGGGGTGTCTGCCATCACCTGCTACCTGCACGCCTGCCGCCACCAGAACGAGAGCAAATCCAGGAAATACCTGGCCAAGGTGAGGGATGGAGGCTGAGAACAGCCTGGGCTGGGAGTGGTGCCTTAGCAATCAGGCTGATSTGAAACAGAGGCCAGACAAACTTCAGAGAATGAGAACAGACAACTTTAATCCAGGCCTAACAGGCTCACTGGATTAAAGACTCATTAGGGCAGACAAATTACACCCAAAATGGACACTGGGTCATGAGATCTTCACCTTTTATAAGTTCTGCCTTATTAACATATTGGGTGTTAATTCTCCAATGATCTTTACAGGTGATGATGTCAACCACCCCAAACTTGCTCCCCCCAACTCGCTGTTCTTTCCATATTTTGGAGCTCTGAGGTGTCCTTGGATTCAGGCTCAGAAAGGAATTGTTTTGTCTAAAGATGAGAGAATGGTAGTTTTACTGTTGTACAAGAGTAATACAAGAATACAGACACAAAATACAGAAATGAAAAATCCTAAGGCAGCAGGAGAGTTACTGATGGAAAGCTTTAATTTAATGGAGAGGCTCTAATATGTGCTCTTGGTTGTACATAATTCCTTACTTCTGTTGGGATGTCTGGGTTGAGAGAATTGTTTGGGCTTTCTGTAACTTCATTATTATTTTGAGTTTCACTTGATTTTACAGAAAAAACAGATTGTCTAGAAAACACATCAAAGAAAAGCTCAGGAAGAAAATGCTTGATAAGCTTTGCTTGCACTGATTTGTTTCTGTGGAGTTAAATCTGCAGATGGCTTGAGGTGTCTTGAATTTTCTTGTCTAAAATACTCACCAAGAAGAGTTTTATTTCTTTCCTTCACTTGTCACCTTAATTATTCCTTTTGGGTGTAGAACCTTTTCGTAGAAGGAAGAGGACAAATCACATCCAGCATTTCTGCTACATAATGTGGTGAAAYACTGCAGAAAGGCATCCTTTGGTTCTTTCAAAAGTAACTTAGTTTGAGTCTCTTTATCATTACTATGGATAGGCAATATTGACTTTTACCTCAGGTTTGCATTTTATTCCTGAGAAGCCTTTTCTGTATAGTTTACTCTGAAATTCAGCAAACTTTTAGATAAAARAAGCTATTTGTAGTATATATTTCTCAGTTTAAAAATATTTAATCTCTCTCATAAAGAAAATTTTTAAATTGTACCAGATCAGGGAAKAAAATCTCTTCTGATGATGAAAAAAACACAGAAAACAATTTTTGAGATTAAAGGTGGCCTCAATAGCACTCTCAAGTTTATTRTTCTCCCTTTCTGTGTGCATAACAGTTAATGATTTTTAGTCAGTGCTTAATATATTTACATTTAAATTAAACTAGAAAAAGCATCATTAGGGCTGGACAGTTAAAATAATTAAAACCACCCAAAGAAACAATCAAGTTCTTGCAGCAAGGTTCATTTATCTGAATGGCCTATTTTAGGTTCTATAAACATGCCTTATTTTGTATCCACTTACCAAAAACCCAAAGAATTTCTGGAATCCAGTGAGGTTCATTGGCTTTTTTCTGTCTTGTTTCATAGCAAGGAGTGCACTTATACTTATTTTTTATATCATTTAAATATTATTTCTAAGGGAAATTATAACATTGGTCAGGCATAATGAATCTTAAGTTCTTGTCTCTGAGGCAGCTTTTACGCCTTAAAGAACTCCACAGTCATATTAATAAAATATCTCTGCTTTTGTGCATCACAATGATTGATGTGTCTTCACTTAAAGCACTGAGGGATCCTCTTGAAATAATCTTGCAGGTGCTTTGGCTGCTGAGTTTTGATGATGATAAGAACACCCTGGCAGATGCAGTGGACAAATATTGCATTGGGGTRCCACCCATCCAGTGGCTGGCCTGGATCCCACAGCTGCTGACGTGCCTGGTGGGCTCCGAGGGCAAACTGCTGCTCAACCTCATCAGTCAGGTACAGAACCATCTCCAATTCTTCATTCTCTGTAATCTTTGTTGGCAAAAATATCATAAATACTCCCGTTTGTCTTGCCTTTAAACTTCAGGCACATAGAAAAAAATATGAAATTAAAACAGACTGTATTTTCTGTGTTTCTATTTTAAAACTCTACAATTCCCTTCAAATAACTTTTGGGTTACAGCAGGAAGAATATGTGTGTCAGGTTAGTGATCTGATAAATATCARATTACTGAACACTTCAATGCCATTGCAACATTTCTACCACTTACCATATCCATTTGGATGGATACAGGATCTATGATTTAGTAAAATTGTGGCTGGAGAAGCCTCAAATGATGTTTTAAGATGGGCTCTGCTGCAGGCAGTAGACACGTGGTTTCTTTCCTTTAATAGATACTGAGATTTACAGATTTAAATGGGTGCTAAATGTCAACATCTCTTTGGGGTTTCTTTGTTTAATGGACGCCATAAAATCCTGTTTTTATTTTTGGGTGCAGTTGGTATCCCCTTACATTAAGTGCCACAATTAGGTGGAGTAAAGTTACTCTCTAATGGGCTTTCCTGTTAAATATCGTGGGGCTTGCTGGGAGTTGTGGCCTCGTTTAAAGAGTAACCACTGTCATTTTGTCTGTTTTCCTTCCATTATGCACATGAGTAAGGGCTCTGACATTATGCTGCTTTCAGGTTTATTAGGCAATATGATCTGGAAGCCCTAATTAGGGGATGTCTTACAGTGTGTGCAGGGAGCTCCCAATCCACTCTCTTCAGGTTTCTGTCACTGAAAGCATCTTTCATTTCCATAAGCTGTTATTTAACACAAAGAGCTGATTATTCCTGGAGTGGACTCATTTACAAGAGAATCTGTGATCTGTGATTGTGTGTCTCCAACAGGTGGGAAGAGTCTACCCCCAGGCTGTTTATTTCCCTATCAGGACCCTCTATTTGACCTTGAAGATAGAACAGCGAGAGCGCTACAAGAGCGGTGAGCTTGGCCCTGAGAGAATTGTTTGGGTTCTTTGTAACTTCATTATTATGTTGAGTTTCACTTGATTTTACAGAAAAAAAACAGATTCTCTAAAAAACACACCAAAGAAAAGATAAGGACGAAAATTCTTGATCAGCTTTGCTTGCACTTATTTGTTTCTGTGGAGTTTAAATCTGCAGATGGCTTGAGCTGTCTTGAATTTTCTTGTCTAAAATATTCATCAAGAAGAGTTTTATCTCCATCCTTCTCTTGTCACCTTAATTATTGAGGATCACATGTTCTTCACTGGAAGTTTGCCTTTATAAATTTGTGGAGAAGTAGAAAATTCCTGGTTTATAAATACAGAAGTCATAGTTTCCTGAGATTCTCTATTCTAATTTTCATTGGAAACACTAACCAGGCAACACTCAGTTTGTTTTTAACAGAGTCACACTTGCAAAAGTAATATCTCCATAATAACTTCTTATGGTACATTTTCAAGTAAAATAAGCATCAAGATAAAATTAATGTTGGCTTTGAGAAATGTTTGGGAGGTGGGGAAAACATTCAGCAACTTGCACAACAGCTCTTTTCCCAGGAGCAAATCACATCTGGAATAATTGTGTCAAACAATTCCACAGAATTGAGCTGTTCTTTTGTCCCATATAATTCCTTGGGAATCCCAGGAGAGCTACTTGAAGAACTCTCATTTTAGTTCTGTGTTCTTTATTACAAAGTGCATTGTTTATTTAATTGCCCTTTCCACTTGGGAATTAGTTCACTCAGTTTCTGTATAAAATTTGGAAAGGRCACTAATTAAATAATGTTTTGTTTCTCTTTGGGTGCTCTTTTGCAGAAGGAGATGCCCACATACCCTAATAATTTTTTTCTTATCCAGCARTAGGTTTCTGTGTTAAGTTCCTGATATTGCCATGTGCATATCTGTGATAAACAGTAAAACACTTTCCTGTAGGTTCTGCCAAAAACCACTGCTGGGTGGGTTGKGAGAGTTAGTGAGGGTCATGCAATAAAGCAAAACTCTGCTTCATCACTGATGGAGTTGTCATGCAAGAGATGTTTCATGCTAAAAGATGCAGGCTATGAAAATTTGTCTGTTGTTGGCATCAACATATTCATTCTCGTTATGTGTGAAAGGTGTCCCCAAAAGTGAAGGCAAAAAACACCCAAAATTCAGAAAATTTGATCCTATATGAAACAACGTCTGATACTTCAAGAGCCTAGGTTGGTGTAAAAGCTCCACCTCTTGTGTGGTTTGGAGAAGTGTTGGTGAGAATTTTGTACCACTAGACAGCAGTTGGTGCAGAGTTTTCTCTCTAAAAAAAAACCAGTTTTCTTTCTAAAAAGGAAGTTTTTCTGAAACTCAGTAAGTAATACATGATTAATACTTAAAATAAATTGTTCCAAGAATTGGCTTGAGATTTATATTGTCTCAAACAGGCACGTATCAAGTTCATGAAAGGTAATTTTATTCCTTTTTTTTTCGTTTTCCAGACTCAGGGCAGCAGCAGCCAAGCTCAGTTGGGAACCAGTCCCACTCTGCCTCAGACCCAGGGCCCATCAGAGCCACAGCCCCRATGTGGAGGTGCAGCAGGATCATGCACATGCAGAGGGAACTGCATCCCACCCTCCTGTCCTCTCTGGAGGGCATCGTGGATCAGATGGTCTGGTTCAGGGAGAACTGGCATGAAGAGGTATTTACCTTCAATATTATACCTTCATATGGATGGAGAATCTAAGGAAAAGTGAACTGCAAAATATTGATCCAGAATTAATTTTAAACATCAAAGCATAACTGTGTTTTGATGAGTGATGTGTTTGTAGAACTGACTCTGATTGGAGTTTGAGGTTCTGGGTTATTTCTGGAAGCAGTGCAGAGTTTTTGCAGAACTGTTAATGTGAGGAATGCCTGTAGGATTTAAGCTGTTCCTTAWCTGCAAATGTGTATTTTTGCACTAAGTTTCAGRGGTWCCAGTTCCTTCTTGACCGGGTGCTTTGTGACAGGTGGTGATACCTGAGTTTGAGTGGCAGCAGAGAGCAGATGGAGCTGCCACTTTGCTGTTATTTCCCTCTCCAAGTGTTGCACTGTTCTGCTCTGTCTGCCTAGCTCAGTGTTTATTTGAAGGTTTCCTCAGATCGCATTTTTTTTATAAATCTCAAAATCTGAACTCTGAAAGTTTTACCTGCTGTTGAAAGAGGAAATTGTCCTTTGTGGTGCAGCATTTCCCCTGCTCAGTTTGTTTGCAATGCTGATGAAAATCTCTGCTCTCCTTCTGCTTGACCCTCGGATKCAATTTAAAAGTAGAGTTTTAAGCAGATGTTTCTGAAAGGATAATTTTACTCTATAAAATACAGTGTGGGAATCAATATTTGGTGTCAAATCTGAAGGCCTAATGTTCCTGACCTTTTTTTCTTTTCTATTTTTCATCCTCAGGTCCTTAGACAGCTGCAGCAGGGTTTGGCCAAGTGCTACTCGGTGGCCTTTGAGAAAAGCGGGGCTGTTTCAGATGCCAAAATCACTCCTCACACTCTGAATTTTGTCAAGAARTTGGTCAGCACTTTTGGAGTGGGTCTGGAGAACGTCTCAAACGTGTCCACCATGTTTTCCAGTGCAGCCTCAGAGTCACTGGCCAGGAGAGCACAAGCAACAGCTCAAGACCCTGTGTTCCAGAAGTTAAAAGGGCAATTTACAACAGGTAAATGTTTAAATATTTTCTTTTAAATGTTGCTTTTAATCTGAAGAAAATTTCCCCCCCTGTTCAGCTGTGAGGGCATTCTGCTTTTTTATTCCAATACCTTTCCTGAGAGAAAATTCAGAAAACACCACCTTTCTGTCATTCTGCAAACCCAAAATAGTTTTGTTCCAGTCTTTTATGCAATATTAAATGTAATTCCAGTGGAAAACAGACATCAACMTAGAGAATAAATATTGGTGGATTTTTATTATTGAAAACTGTGGTTTAAAGATAAATTCGATTACTTCACTATAATATTATTGCAATTTGCACAGAATTGCCTGCTGTATGTGAGGGACAATAACGATCTGTGTCTCTCTCTGATGCCAGAATTTAATGAAATTTTCACCACAGAACTCCAATTTGATGATTTTATGTGAAATCTTTTAAAACAGCCTACTTGTGATGAGTAAGATTACTTCAGTGTTTTGSATAACTACATTATAAAAATTCTATTACCCAAATTTATATCACTGGTAAATTGAATCAATAACTTTAATCAGATCTAATAAAAAAGATACTTAAGGGAAGTAGCATATTTGCTTCATTCATTTTCTTTTAASCAGTGGTTACATATTTGAGATTCTGATCTTGATTTAAAATTCTAAGAAAAGCTTGTTTACAAGCTTGATTTGCTTGGTGAAATGTGTTAAGRCCACACAGCTCATAAATGTCAGGAAGTGACACTGATTGGCATCAGTGCTTGGGCTTGGCAGGATTTTGAGTTTTGCATGAATTCCTCAGCTTTTCCTTGAACATTACAAGTAGATTTGGGGGTTTTTTTTCCCAAGCATTTTGCTGATAATATTGTGAAAATAAGGGAAATGATGGGAATCTTGTGGAAGTACCTGAGTTGTAGAAATGACCTGCATATCTAATGCATGATGGCCTTTTTGAGGCACAGCAGCTGCATGACAGTAGATAATGAAAATCCTCAACCATATGAGCAAATTTTACTGGGTGAAGTGGAAATGGGAGGGAAATGGATGCAGAAATATTTTGTGTGCCTTTAATGGGATCATACAGGGGGAAAATTATTGGATAATGATGAATGGGATGAGATTTGAGCAGAGAAACAATGTCAGGTACAGGTAATAAAGAGAGGAATGGCAGCAGGGGCAGGGGGATGAATGGCTGTAGATCCCACCCACCTGAAATATTCTACATTAATACAACTTTGCACTTGATTTTAGTTTTTAATTGTGATTTATAGTCTTTATGTTGCAACAGTCAAGTAGACCCTTAGTTCTTGCTGTAAGTGTTGGGGATATGCTCAGTTTTGGTTGGATTTGAGTTATTTTTGGTCTGGCACAGCATCTTCAACCTCCTTCCTGTGAGCATCACAGAGATCTGGGGTGTCCAAGGTGTAAAGGAAAAGTAAATACAACACCAGGCTCAAGTCTGTAGTATCTGAAGTAATAATTCGAAACATTTCTAGAGAAACGTTGAAGAAAGTTTCATTATAATTTAGTTACAATTTTTTGTTCAAACAAAAAATTGGAAGGATTTCAAGTTTTTAATTTTATTTCATATTTTTGTTATATATAAATGGCAGTTAAGGCTTTCAAATTTTCTCTCTTAAACAAAGGATTTTATGGAACAATRTATAAACCAAAGTACATAAAAATCACGTACAGTCATCAGATGCAAAGTGYTTCCTCATAAACTTTAGTTGAATAACAGTAATTACTTTTTGGATGAAGATTTATTTTTTAAGTATGATGAAATATGAATGTCTGCAGGATACAAGTAATTATTTTGSTTAGTGCTGGATTAGATTTTATTTTAATCTATTACATTCAGTCTTTAAATTTACAAATTAAATGTGGAAAACCAGAAGAAGTTCAACCAATCAGCATGCTTAATAATTTCTGTAATTTAATTCGTTATGCAGAAAATGAAAATAAGTTTTTTATTGATTTTGCAATAACAGTGAAATGTATGTAAATAAGTGAATAGGGTTGTAATGACTGTGCTGAAGATTGCAAGGGATATTTTAACATTTTGAGAAGGCAGTTGTGGGATGTGTCCTTCTGTCACACCACAATATTCCTGTTTGTTTATCCCATTCTCAGTACCAGTTGCATTTGGATGATGGACAGATAATTACAGTGGTTGCCTTTCATTTCAAAAGCTGAGGAGTAAACTCTTTTTGTCAATTATTTCCAGATTAATGCTGACAGCTGTGTTTTGTAGACACTTTCCAAAGGGTTTGGTTGCACAAGCATTTCCATCAACATCAGAGTTGTATCTTGATCCCTGTTTGGAGCCACTGGGGACTCTCACACCATTTCTTATATTCTGAATTCTTTGTCTGCAGCAGTCTGGAGCTGTGATAGGTCATCTTTATCCATCCTAATGTTATATTATAAAAACAAATTTTACTTTGAATTTTTTTTTTTTTTTGGAACTTCAAATGCTTAGTTCTTCGACCATCTGTCCTTTGTTCCTTCTCCCCTTTTCTGCTAAACCTTTTGACATCAAAGAATGGAAAATGCTGCAAAATGCTCCCTYTGAGAGCTCTCTCAGCAGTGAAAGCAGCAGAAAAGCTGCCTCAATTATCCTTTTGTGGGCAGATGATAGTTTGGGGTTTAGATCAGCTTCTTTCTGCAGCCATCTCTCCACTCCAGCTGAATACCAATGGAAAGTTCCCAAACACACCCTTAAAGGGCACAATAATTCCTGGAGTCTTTGTGCCCCAGCACAATGCTCTGCTCACTGTATGGCAGCTCTGTAGTCAGGAAGAAGTTCTTTAAACCCAGGTGAGTCTCTGAACCCTGGGGAGAGTGCAGGGGATAGAGTTCCCTCTGCTTTTTTAAAGGTTTTTTTGTTCTTTTGCATAACAGTGAGCATAGCATCACTTTAGTAGCTCTTTCTTTGTGATTTTTAGGTAGCAAGATGTTATGCAGAAAATCCAGATAAAGAGATGGATAAATCTGACCTTGGTGTCTGGTCTTTGCAGACTTGGCTTTCTGGAGCTGAGTGATATTTCTCCATATTTCTGCTTTCCTATCACTGAGAGTTTTCATCTTTGTTGGTTTTTTCCAAAAGTTCTTGTGAAGTTTGATAGAAGTTTTGGGGAAGTGTAGAATGTATAAATGTTGGAATAATAACTTCAAAAGCAAGACAGCACTTGAATTTTGGAGAATGCTTGGATCTTCYTCAGTGTCATGGCCATAAAGAATTGGCCTGGTCTGTTCAACCAAGCTTTCAGTTCCATCCTCAGTGACTCCTTACATGATGGGTGTCCTGGATTTTTAGCTGGAGATCCTTGAGGTATGASCCTTTAATGAAATCAGGCTTTTCCTATGGTCAGAATCATCTTTAAAATCTTGAAATGAACTGTTCTTGCCCTACAAGCATATTTTAATGGCCTCTTGCTTTTCATTGATCAGCACTATTTTCTTCCATTGTCGCAGAAGGGTTTTTAATGTTTTTTAATGGAGTCTTAGTTTGGAAGTTGTCTGTTTCCTTAATCCCATATTAATGTTTTGTAGGTCAAAGGGTCTGGGGGGCACAGAGAGTTTGATGCTCTGATTTTGCTACCTCAAGGTATTTTTTGGTGTTGTTTCCTGAGCAGTGATGGTGCAGCCCTCAATCAAAATATGTTGGAGCCACCAGGATATTTTTAGTCTGGAAGGAAGATCATGCCCCATTTCTCCTTCCATTGAGAGTGACAAGAAACTTCAGCAGGACAGAGAAAAGAGAGCAAACTGCTTCCAGTGCTGTGCCATRGCCTGCAGTGCAAATCTGCAATAAAATGAGGGGCAGAGCTTCCCCTTTGTTCAGGAATAGATGGTCAGGAGTGAAGTACTCAGACTGGTGTGTGTTAGCTGAGAAAGATTTTCTCCAGTACTAAGTACTGAAGGAATTGATTTTTTTTTTTGGAAACAAAACCACTGTTTATATAGATGAGGCTGCCTGCAAAGCAGAGAGACTTTGTACACAAATAATACTTGGTCTTGTGTTTCCCTTTCTTGCAGCTGAAGTGATTTTTCTTCTCAGATGTGCTCTCTGTGACACGAGCAGAAAGACTAATTGAACTTTCTGCTTTTCCCATCTGCCACTGGGAAWCAAAACAACAACAAAAATCCTAAAATAGGCATTCAACAAACTAGAGCTGCTCTTGTGGTGAACTGAGTGGCTTTTTTTTTTTTTGTAAGGAAAATATATTGATGTGTGTTTTTATCACTTCGCTGATTCACATGAGCACAAAAACTAGTTGCAGTTTGAGGGTACTTTCCTGCACTTCAGAGATTCGGGAGATAAATGATGCAATAATTTTGTCACTTTGATGAAATTATTTACTCCCACTGCTCACTAGAGGGTAGGCTTGGGATTATAATAAGAGTGTTTTACAGTGATATTGAAATAGGTGCACTGCCCACAGCAGGCAGAAAAAGAAAAGGGAATATTACATCCATAAATACAAAACTGTACTTTTCATTATAGACTTCTTTCCCTACAGAAGTGGAAAGGATTTTGTATTTACTGTGGTTATGCTTTTTTTTTGGGGCTAGTAAACATAGATCTTTCACTGAAAGCTTTTAGCATATGTTTGTTGTGGATGGGCACACAGTGAAA
Organism: Malurus melanocephalus; assembly: GCF_030028575.1. Taxonomy (NCBI): domain Eukaryota; kingdom Metazoa; phylum Chordata; class Aves; order Passeriformes; family Maluridae; genus Malurus; species Malurus melanocephalus. The sequence continues at coordinate 81,650 of NW_026623853.1, read as the reverse complement.
TATGCTGGGTTTTATGTTCTCTGATATTTATTTAAGTGACAGAATGGCAAAATGAAAGCAAGCCTAGGCTGCATTGTTTTCTTTGGCATTAATATCCTGGACTAAAGAAAATAACTTTGAAGAGTGTATGTACAGGGTGACAGGAACTGCTGGCTCAATGAATGTTTTAAGCTTGTTTGGAGGAGTAAGGCTTTTGGACAATCAGAGTTTTGAGTGGTTTAATTGTGGTTGAAAAAAAACTTTTATATGCAGTAATTGCTGTGTGCACATAGTTAATTCACTCTTGGCACACTTGCAGGCAGATGCTTGTAGCATATTTATGTGGTCAAATTTTCTGAGAGCACTCATGTTTGTTTGGTTTTTGGTATTTTTTCAACTTAGGAAAATATTGAGTGTATCTAATAYTGAAATGAAGGTTCTGCAATAAAATTTAAACCAATTTTTAAGACTTAATCTGTTGTATTGAATTGGGTGATTTGGTTTTGTTTGGCTTTTTTTTTCTAGATTTTGACTTCAGCGTGCCAGGGTCAATGAAACTCCACAACCTGATCTCCAAACTGAAGAAATGGATCAAAATTCTGGAGGCCAAAACYAAACAGCTTCCAAAGTTCTTCCTCATAGAAGAAAAGTGCCGCTTTCTGAGTAACTTTTCAGCTCAAACTGCAGAAGTAGAGATACCTGGGGAATTCCTCATGCCAAAGCCAACACATTACTACATCAAGATAGCAAGGTAACCTGAAAATACCCTTTGGTAGCTTGTAATTCTGCAGAAAGAGAAGAAA
>NW_026623853.1:79325-80596 GCF_030028575.1 Malurus melanocephalus | reverse complement strand
ATTTATATAGCATATATGGAGTCAAACTTTGATATGACACCTTTTTTTTAATTTATCCTTCAATAATTTTCCATTTCATCACTGACCAGCTGTCCTGTCCAGATTCTATTTGGTTTTCTTGTATGTCGGTGTGAAATTCATGCTTTTATTGTAGTCAGTAGAGCTCCAATTGTTGRCAATGTTCATAAATGTCTCCTCAAACACTTCTGGCAGGTTCATGCCGAGGGTGGAGATCGTTCAGAAGCACAACACRGCCGCTCGCAGGCTCTACATCCGCGGCCACAACGGCAAGATCTACCCGTACCTGGTGATGAACGACGCGTGCCTGACCGAGTCGCGCCGCGAGGAGAGAGTGCTGCAGCTCCTGCGCCTGCTCAACCCCTGCCTGGAGAAGAGGAAGGAGACCACCAAGAGACATCTCTTCTTCACAGGTACCCAAAAGAGAGCTATCCGCGCTGCTTTTAAATATAAATGATGCTCAGAGGAGGTTTTGAATATTCAGAAGGTAAATTCTCATCTGTCTGGGTGATTAGTCGTGTCTGGAGCTGTAGCACCCCTCTGGAGAAGCGCAGCTGATTGCAGGGGAGCTGGGGTGTTTTTAGAAGTGCTTATGTGCATTGCCTGTGGTATCAAGTGCACTTGTGAATATTTAAGGCAGAAATGCCCACTGGGCCTTTTGTGTGCAATGGGTACATGGATCTCAGAATAAACRTTTGGAGGTAACTGAAGAGGGACAGAACAAAACCTTCTCTCCCCGAACTGTGATACGGGAATATTGAATTTCTTTTACATCTTCCTCCTTCTGAATTCTCTGATATGAGAACATACCTTTGTAATTTTTGAACATTCTATATCCATTGTGATGGGAATTCCCTTTTCAGGAATAGTTACTGTCTGGCTAGTTGTTGTCACATAAAACAATCTGGRTATCAGGTGCAGGATTTCTGTTGACCATACTTCTCTGATCCCTTTTTAACTGAGCCTGTACATTAGTTCTGAGTACAGCAATAAGGTTTTCTCTCATTTGAYGATCAGGGCTGTGTTCAGGGGTTGCTGTGTCACTGTTTGGGTGTGGATGCAGCGCTCAGTGTCACTCTCTGTCCCCGCAGTGCCGCGGGTGGTGGCCGTGTCCCCGCAGATGCGGTTGGTGGAGGACAACCCCTCGTCACTGTCACTGGTGGAGATCTACAAACAGCGCTGTGCCAAGAAGGGCATCGAGCACGACAACCCCATCTCCCGCTACTACGACCGCCTGGCCACGGTGCAGGCAC
>NW_026623853.1:47241-78316 GCF_030028575.1 Malurus melanocephalus | reverse complement strand
AAAATAATTAATTGACAGCATGGGAAGCAGCATTCCTAATTTACATAAGCAGTTACAGCATGGTATGTGAGGCAGGCTTCCCATGTTCTTCTMATGTTTCTCCTAAAATTGCCTTTGGATCATTTCATGTGAGCCAAACAGCAGCAGTTAGGCAATCTCAGCTCATAAATGAAGTACTCAGAAAGAGCTAAGTTCTCTCTCTATAAATTCATCAGACAACCAATTGTGATATATAAGATTATTTAATGTTTTTTATCTTAGGGTTAGTGCAAGTTCTTACATAAAATGCCAATTCTTACATAAAATTGTATTTCAAATACAGCTGTTAGAAAATACCCAGCACATATGTATTACAGACATCATTTAACAGTGRTCTGAGACTTTCTTTGTTACAAAATAAAATGGACAATGAACATTTCTCATTGCAGGTTCTCAGGGACATCCTGAAGGAAGTGCAGAGTAACATGGTGCCTCGCAGCATGCTCAAGGAGTGGGCTCTGCACACCTTCCCCAACGCCACGGATTACTGGACCTTCAGGAAGATGTTCACCATCCAATTAGCCYTGATTGGCTTTGCAGAATTCATCTTTCATTTGAACAGACTCAACCCTGAGATGCTGCAGATTGCCCAGGTACACATCAGTTGGTTCATTATGGATCAGGTGGAAATTTGGACTGTGCTTTAAAATGAGTCCAAGTTCACCATGTATTTTTATTTTTATGTTATTGTACATCCTGTAGGCAGTAATTTAAATTGCAGTCCCCATGGACATCAACTCAGCCTTCTGTGGGGAGAGTTTAGARCTTAGTGAAATCCTTCTTAGGTGTTCAAACTCTTCCTGTAAATGACTGATAAGTCTCTYTTTCTTGTCCTCCATCAAATATATTGCTTTGCAATTACCTCTGTATTAAATCAATCAGATGTAAGAAAAATAAAATTTAGAGCTTTATTTCCTTAGAGGGCTAAACCCTTTTTCAAATATCATTCTCTTCTCAGCATTGCCATCATGTCAAGCTGCAACTTCTATTAATAATGACTTTTCTGTTTTAACCCAATATTTTAAATGAGATTTGCCACCTTAGAAGAGCAAAGTTGGCATTWATCAAAGTCTCAGTGTCATTTTACTGCATGGAGGGCTGCAGTCTTTGTGGCAATGARGATTTTTTGGTCCCTCTAATAAATGTTCAGCTGCTCACCCACAGTGAGCTGTGAACACTGAACATTGTCCCAGGGATCTGCTGGCAGTGACTCCTGATGGATCATGATCTGCAAGAATCTATTCCTTAAGTTTGGTATTTCTTATCTTTAGTAAAARGTTTGGATACAACATTTTGAGAGAAATGCTTACCCGACTTGGCACATTTATAACTTCTTTGCTCRAAAGGTGTTTGGTTAAAAAAAAATAAACAAAAATCCAACTTCTTTTGGTTCCATGAAGTAAAATCTGTAATTTAATTGCTTTTGTTTATTTTTCTCTTCAATCCAGGACACTGGCAAGCTCAATGTAGCTTACTTTCGCTTCGACATTAACGATGCCACTGGAGATTTGGACGCCAATCGCCCGGTTCCCTTCAGGCTCACCCCAAACATCTCCGAATTCCTCACCACCATCGGGGTCTCGGGGCCCCTCACTGCCTCCATGATTGCAGTGGCTCGCTGCTTTGCACAGCCAAACTTCAAGGTTCGTACACCTTCTGCAAGATTATTTGCAGGCTTCTGTTTGATAATTTGTAAACTAAACAGAGCGTATTTGTTTTAAAATTTTACCCTGTGGTCATCACAAAGGCCAGCTGAAATGTTGGAAATCTTTGGAAATGTTTTATTTRTTATGTGCAAACTTTTGACTCAGACTGGACACATAAAAGTTTGTTTTAGAAGTTGGAGATGGTTAGATTTGACAGATTAATACCAGTAACKCAACTCAATGATGAGAAAAAATAGKAAAKTATTTGTTKCARGCATTTCTTTTTCATCCAAGGATAGAATTGGCCTATATAACATGTATGTATATATATTGGATACATATGTATGTATGTTGTAGTCCATGTTCTTCCCCTGTTTGGCAGAAAATGATATTCCCCAAGAGTGTAATGACTCTGCAAAAAAAACCTCAGCTTTTCAAAGTCCTCCAAATCTGTGCCCAAGATTTCTGTGTGTGTGTGCGAAAAACCATGAATTAGTGGACTAATTTAAAAATAGAACCTACACAACAATATTTGTGTATCAATATCTTAATATATGTTATTCATTTTTGTAGGAGTTATTGGGCTGTGTTTTTGTAATGGAAACTTTTTATTAAGAGAAACACCTTGAGAGAAAATAATAGAGATAGTTGGAAGCCTCASCTTGAAAAGTCTGAAATTGCAATGTGGCACCAAAAGTGTCAAAAGGCTGTTGACTAAAATCGAGTTACAATCCTGTAATCTGATAGAACCTGATTGTTCTTTGGATTAAGTGCAATAATAATCGGATTTTTCTTCTTCATAAAGGTTGATGGCATCCTAAAAACCGTGCTACGGGATGAAATCATCGCATGGCACAAAAAAACCCAGGAGGACACCTCRTCTCCCCTGTCAGCAGCTGGGCAGCCTGAAAACATGGACAGCCAGCAGCTGGTGTCACTGGTTCAGAAAGCTGTGACTGCCATCATGACTCGCCTGCACAACCTGGCTCAGTTTGAGGGAGGGGAGAGCAAAGTCAACACTTTGGTGGCAGCAGCAAACAGCTTGGACAACCTCTGCAGGATGGATCCTGCCTGGCACCCCTGGCTCTGACTTCAAAATTGCTATAGTTTGGGGTGGTTTTTTCTTTTAATATTTTTTTAAATTTTTTTTTGTTGTTGTTCTTTTTTTTTGTTTTATTTTTTATCCTCCCGTTGTTTGTGATGTGAGCCATATTTTATGTTGAGAAAATGTGAAAAAAGCTTTCCAGACGATGGCTTACCTGTCACMCTGCATTCTGTCAGTTTTTATTCTAGTTGTGTTTACAGTAGTACGGCGTTTTTACTCTTTTTAATTTCATGAGGAGACATTTCCTCCTCTTTAAGCAGTTGATATGCAATAGCAGCTTTCACAAATAGATTAAAATGAAGAGAGAAAAATAATATACAGAGAAATCTAATTTTGTGATGAAGACTATGAAAGAAGCATTGTTAGATTTAGGGTCTGCCATTCCTAATAACCTGTAGTATATAAATTTTTTATACAATAGTAATTACTTAAAAAAAAGAAAAATACAGTAATCCCAGTTACTGAGTTTTACTCTGTGAAATTTTACTTAATCATTCTCTCTTCATAATGCCAAATTGAAGGCATGGATAAATGCTCTTAACTTTTAAGTTTGCTTCAGATTTACATGAGCAATGTTGGTTTGTACAGACWATTTTGTACCAGATGTTATAGAGGTGAGATTTTGTTAGGCACTGAGAAAATGATGATCAAATTGTGCTGACTTTTCCTGKAGCACAAGCTATGTACAGTAAAAGTGTAAACCATTTGGAGTATTTGGTTTAGTTGTGGACAGTGTTTTGGGGGGGAAGTTTATAAAAGGATGGAAAAAAGTCATCCTTTGATACCTGTATTTGTCTGTAATAGAGAAAAAGAAAATCTTATCAAGTTCTCTTTACTGTTTAGAATTAMAGTAGCTTCTTTAGAATGAATCTGTTCCTTTGTAATTTAAGAAAAAGAGCAGTTTAATGTTTCACTCGTCTTTCTGTTGTGTTAGCATTTTTATAAAACTTCAGTGTTGAGAACGTTAAATTTGTACAGAGTGATCTTTTTCAAAATAAATATTTTGTAAAACTCTCTGTGCTCTTCATTTTCTTTATAATATTTGGGATMTATTCCTGTGAGCATGATTCTGCTTTGTTGTGTGATGGGTGAATCAAGCATGGCCCTTCATTCCCATGCTTGGTGCTCCTTTAGTATCACAAAGAATTGTGCTCTGTGGCATTTTGTGCAAAGGGAAGCTCAAATAAATGAGTGTAAAGACTGTATAAAGATTTGGAAAACAAACATATCTCTTTTTTTTTTTTTTTTTGGCAAAGACTTCCTTATCAGAATCATGTTGGCAAGAATAATCTCCTTATAAAACCCAGCTCTTCCTGCATGTGTCACAACACACTCTGTCTGCAGTCATTCACAGCTGAGCTCAGTGCTTTCATGACTTGAAGGGAATTGTTGGCTTCCCTTTATTGAGGATTGTAACGTTTCCAGCTGTGAAATACAGCACACACTGCATCACAGGAGTTGCACTATCATTTCTTAATCACTTGCATGTCTTGGRTATGTCTGAGAGATGACAGCATTCCCTGACAGGAAGGCATCAGATAATTCAGCCACTTTTCTGGCCCTGATAGAGATCTTAATGGGAAAATGTGAATGGAAGTTGAGACAAACTGTTGTCTTTAGATTTGTGACTTCTCTCTTGTTCATGACATCATCTCAAATGTTCTCCTAAAAGAACACTTGGGGTGTGAGGGAGTGCAGAGTGTTTTAATGAGCTCTCTGCTGGTGTTAATGTGCAAATATTAATACCTGGTTCCCTTCTTTCATGAGCATATTCTATATGGATGTGCCTCGGTTCGTGAGAAGGTTTACACGGTCTGAACGCAGAGTTTTACCAGCAGCTCCAGGAGATAAATCTGAAAGCTTTTAGTTACACATGAGCATTCTTCAGAGCCTGGGGGAATGGAACATCTCCTGTATCAGCAGCAGCTGTCCATTAGCAGTTGAGTGCTTTGACAAAGCACAGGGTATGAAGTTCCTGATTATCTTCATGAAYGTGACATCTATCTTAGCTGCATTTAATTTTTTATGATTGTAGATAAGGGTTCCCTCTGTCTCATTGAGAGCCACGCTCACAATGCTTCTTGCTGAGCAGATACTTGAAAGTGAACTACATTAATTGTCAATTCACTCTAAGTATTCCCTTTAAGGTGTCTTCCTTCACATTTGATACTACACAAAAAAAGAGCCCATGCCATTATTTTGTGAAATAAAACACCTGAGAGTTAAGAGAGGTCACATTTAAGATTCTCTCTGAAATGGTGTACGAGTTCAACACAGATTTCACCAGATCTTCATGAGGGYCACTTGTCACAAGTTGACACTGAAGTTGTGGCAGCCATAATTTAAATCTATAAAATGCAGAGATGTACATGTTGGCACACAAATCTGTGTTGGTGTGAACTGGGCTCTGTGGGAGGCCACTCAAGRCACAGAATACTAATAACTAAAAAGCAAATTTGGCATGAAAAAATGGAAGCTGTGGATRCTGTATGAGGATAAATAGTTGTCAGGTTTCTCAAATTACACAGTATTATTTGCCTCGTGACTTTTGTAATCATGTTTGGCTCTGTCTTTATTAGATGATRCTACTGCAATTTAACTTTTTCTTATTACAGTCTGCTCTCAAAGTAGATTCTCAGAATTTGTTTGCTTAAGTGAATTGTACTSTGAAACAAAAGCATTTAACAACAGTTGAGTGTTTGAGTCCACTCTCTGRAAGTGGTGTGCCACTTTCCTCTCCTGTAATTGGGCTGTCCATGAATTGTCAGATACAGAGAGTGAGCAAGGGATTAGTTATTACTGGAAGATGATGACTCAAAGCATTTCAGTGGCAGACAATGAAAGCTCTGTTTCACAATAGCACTAGAATAAAGTTGCTTTTAAGACTCCGATCTGTTTCAAATATGACGTATGAAAAGTTCCTTTGTGGTGTGGAAAACTATTCAGAGAACAGATTTCACACTCACAGGAGCTTTTAATCAGCTCAGTGTGGGCGCGTTTCACATTTGAGAGTTCAAGAGAGCACATGTGAAACAACTGGTGTGTTGTATGGGGTTTGTTGTATGGGGTTTGTCATTGTCATCCCTTGACATTATCAGGTCTCTGTCCCCATGAGCCAAAGGGCAGCGTCACCTGGCATCTCCTAAACTGGGGCTGAATGTGCTGAAATGCAGGAAAAAAAAAGGAAGAATGTGAAATTGTTAACTTGGAATTTCATCTCTTGCCCGTGGTCTTTTCATGGTCTCTCCATGAGCACTGCCTTTCCCTGAGATCTCCTGGAACAGAGCAGAGGAAGGGCCATTCCCGTGCCAATGTGTGGCTCTTCATCTCTGCCTTCAAACTTCCCTTCCCTTCTTATAAACCAGTGCTTCACTCTGAGAAAACTTTTATTTCTTTCAGTCCCTGCTCCCTCAGGAAAACACCCATAAACTTGTACGAGGTGTAAATAGTGAAGGTTCCCGATGTAAACGGTGAAAATACCATAAATGGTGCAAGGTTCCAGGTGTAAATTGTGAAGGTTTGAGATGTAAATGGTTCAAGGTTCCACGTGTAAATGGTGCAAGTTTCCAGGTGTAAAAGGTGAAGGTTCCAGGTGTATATAGTGAAGGTGTAAATGGTGAAAATTCCATAAATGGTGAAGGTTCCAGGTGTAAATGGTGAAAAATCCATAAATGGTGCAAGGCTCCAGGTGTAAATGGTGAAGGCTCCAGGTGTAAATRGTGAAGGYKYMARSKGTRAAWMKTSMAKRWRTRRWSRRKGWWMCWKSYRTAARTRRTGAAGGTTCCAGGTGTAAATGATTAAGGCTCCAGGTGTAATTAGCCCAAAGTGTTTATTTAGAGGGTGCGGGGCTCACAGTCCGGGCTGCCCCTCAGCGGCTCCGGGAGCGCTCCGCTGGTGCCTGAGGGTAAGAGGGGCTTGGGGACAGCCAAGGACGGTTGATGGATACTAACATCTGCTGCCCTTCTCCGATAGGAGAGACCGACGGGAGAGACCGACGGGAGAGACCGACGGGAATCCGCCACAAAACCGGGGAATTTCAGCCGAGGAACCGGGAGATGCGGCAGAAACGACGCCGAGCCCGGCGAGACGGGAAGAGCGCGCCTGCCCTAAGGTCAGTGTCTTTGGTTCCTTATTTCTTTCTTTGTTTCCCGGGTTGTTTTTTTTTTCTTTGTTTCATTGGTTGTTTGTTTCATTGGTTGTTTCTTTCTTTGTTTTATTGTTTGYTTGCCCTCAAGAATAGAGGTTGTTGTTAATTGCCAACAAATTGAGTAAATTCGCGCACCCCGGCTTGTTCTGCGCAGGACAGGGCACAACCTGGAAAATGTTTTTATCGGGTGTAACTTGCTCAGATAACTGAGTCTGGTATAGCCAGGACTCAGGACATTGTCATAGAAGCTTGTTGAGGGAGTTTTTGGTGRTATGRAATGCATTTTTKTGTGTKTGTTTGTTTGGGSTGTTTTTGTCTTTGGTGATGCTTTTACCTCTGGCTCCACTGGAGCACTGCACGTGGTTAACATACTCTTGGAAAATTCTTCTTAAATTAGCGATAAACGTTGTCCTGACCTTGGCTAGCCCTGGAGGATCGTGTCATGTGCTTGTAAGAAATGAGGTGGCAAAGTTGGCTGTCTGTGCTTGCATGGGAGAAGCTTTAACCACTATGGGAGCTTCTCCTCTGCCCCGTTTTGGCAGCGTGGTCGGGGCAGAAGTGGCTCATTTTTCATTTAGTTTAGCATTTTCATTTTTGTTTAGCAATGCAAACTTTGTTAGGGTTTGTATGGACACTTAACTTGCCATGTAATCCACGAGGCTTGGATTTATTGGAAGAAAACTCTCAGCTATCATAACAAAGCACTGGTGAAAGCCCATTTCTAATCCACTGGTTCTTGTGCTGAACATGCTGTAGGTGTTTGGTTTATTTGGAGGTGCTGTTAGCTTTGGCTTCTTAAATTCTTGTGCTCCACACCCTAATACTGAGCTTCGCTTTGCTGCCTGCAGCCTGATTTTATTTTATTTTTTTATTTATTTTATTTTTTTTGGGGGGGAAAGGGTGCTTATCCAGGCTCTAAGATGCTGTCCGAATTTTACCTTAATCAATCAGCCACTGCTTGCTGTCAGTTCAGCCCTGTGAGCTGTTACAGTACCAGCTATATTAGAGAAACTTTCTCAGTCTAACAGCTGGAAAAGGACAGACCTTTMCAGGCTCTTTGTTTCTCTTGATACAAACACATTAATTACTGTCTCTCTCCACTGCTTGCTGCTGTTTGTAAGAAATTGGCATTAAAGAACCTTTTCTGCTTATTCAGCAAGAGTTCTCATCAGCAGTAATTCCTAAACCACTTTAGAGTGGGTCAGTGTTGCTTTACCATCCCTTGAAGCAATACGAAGTGGCACAGAACTTTTAATTGAGCTCTGGTGGTATCACTGAAATGTTGTTTCTTTGTGTAAGAGCTGCCCCTATTTTCTGTAATATAAAAAAGTATAGCAATTATCAGGTAGAGAAAGATGCCATATTAAAATTCTGAAAATTGACTGCATATATTTTTGTAAGGTCTGTTTTCTAATATCTCATGCAGTAAACTATGCTATCATGTATTTTTTAGTTTGACCATATGAAGGAAGTAATTTTTTTACTGTGGCCTATAAATTCTCGGTAAGAATGTTGGGATTGTTTTGAATTCTGGAAATGGATATAGAACTGAGGATTTCTTAAACAGAGACACTGAGGGACTGGAACAGTGGGGACCCTTCTCTGACCATGTGCTACCTGGTTTTGATCTGCTGATTTGGGGGAAAGTAAGGTTCAAACTTCCTGAGCCTTTCCCAGTCTTGCAAGAAAATAAACTTCAGTCAGGGGTGAGATTATGACTTGCTTGTTTTCACTTTGGCTGTTTCACTGAGCTGGTATGTTGTGAATGAGGTAACTATTGAAAATGCCAAAATCCTTATTTTACTCCTTTATGACAGGAATAAAACATCCATAATACAGTGATGCTGTAGAGCAGTGGGATGGTTCAGTACAGACACAAATTCTGTGTTCAGCTCTCAAACAGGCTGTCAGTCATGCAGAGAGATACCCAGCTCAGCTGAGCTCTCATTCACATCTATTTTTCAGTTGTGTGTACTGTGGGATTCATCAGTTCTTTTTTGTGACCTGAATGAAGTTCTGAAGGGACTTTCTGTAGTAATGGTTACATGCAAGGATGCTCAGCTTCCTTTGCAGCACTCCTGCAAATACACACATGAGATCTCAGCTTTGGTGAGCGTGGTTTWAACCCCACACATTTATAGTTTCTTGGTGAAATAAGTTCACAGATTGGCACAATAGTTATTCTGTAGGGGGACTGATTCCATGCCAGTATAACTCAATTTAGTGTCTAAACCCCAATTCTTAATAGGAGGTTTCCTTTTAGAAAACTTTTTGTAACTTTTTTAGGCTGTTTCTGAATAAGAGTGGATACTTGGTTAGGCTGKGCTTGTGTAGCACTTGGTATTTCTTGCAGCATGATAAGCAATGCTTGAGAAGAGGATTTTCACCAATTTTTAGTTCTGTCTTTGTACAATAAGAGACCCATAGATTTCAGGGGTTTTGTTCAGAGCAACATACACAGAATTTAATGGCATAATCACTCATTCCAGATTCTGCCAAGACAAAACGCTGATGTATTTCATTTCCAATGGTAAATATTGCCTTCAGCTTCTCAGAGTTTCTCTTATKTTCAAATGTTGTTCAGTCAAAGAACAGTCACGAGTTGTCTAAAAAACAGAGTATGTCTGTCATATCACAGTCTTAAAAACCCCACTATTGTTGGCACAGACCTAAATGTAGATTCAGRATTGGAATTGTCCCTTGACTGTGGTTCAGTTTTGGAGGAATATGGAGTGAAACTTAATTTACAATTCCTCCATCTGAGGATGTGAGAGAAACTCTGACATCTGCCAGCCATGGGATCTCGGGAAATGCTGAGATTTTCTGTTTCTCATTGGCTTTTTCACTCCTGTCYGATTTCCCTGCTCCTCTTTTGCATTGTCCATAAAGGAAAACTTGAACAGAGCTTGGCCAATGCAGTGTCCCTGCTGTGTAAATAAGGTGTTGCTTTTCAGCTATGATTAATTTGATAACCCAGGAGCTGSATACAGACAGAAATGTCCCCCCTTTTCCCTTCAGCAGAATTCTTCMCATTTAATTTATCTGTGTTTGGCACTTTCGAGGTATTGTACTTTTCCTAGAGCAGAAGAAAACATAAACACACAATTTAATTRCCTTAGCTGCAAAATTTTCCTCTCTCTATTTGCAAATTTGGTTAACAATTATATTCCTATTTTGCCTGAATCAATGGTAAGAATTGCACACTTAGAGCTGTGTGATTCACCTCTCTATGTGCTTTTAATGTTATTCAGAAGTCGCAGGGATAAATGCTCTCAGCTGAAGCAGTAGATTACAGAGCATGAATCAGTGATAAAAATGTGCAAATGGACCTGACATCAGYGGTGTAGCTGAAATATTTTTTCATGATTGCTCTTAGGGATTTGCAGTATCTGTCCCCRCCATCTTTAATAGGTAGCTGTTCATGAATCAAATAATACAATTCCAGTCAAGAAGCAACCTGCCACTGGGAGGAAATGTATGAACATAAATTATGTAATTATTATTCCACTTGCTTTTATGTATTTAATCACAAAGCAGCAGGAGCCTGAAGATACAAAATAAACCTTAAAGGCATCATAATCTTAAACAACAGTAGCAACACACCAACATGTGCCCGGTAAAATAGAAAAAGATGGGTAAAAGAGTGACACTTCTTAATTTATATTCCTYTTTTATGATCATTAGGCATTAACACTAAATTATCTTACCATATTTACTGACCAAGCCAACAATTCTTGAAGTAAATCTTCAGAGAACAGGAAACTCATTGGGCTATGTGGATGGCATCTCCTCTTATTAGAGGAGGAAAAAAGGAGAGCATTTTCTGTATATTTTCTTAGGACAACTCTCCCTCAATTGGCAGAGAGCCTGCAGCAACAGACCTGAGGGGAAAAGTGTTTTATCTTTTGTAACTGGCTGCTGACACCAAGGTCACTCATGGATTTTTTTTTATTTGTGACTTGTGTTCCTGTTAATGAAATAAGAGCAAGAGCCACTCAGTGGATTCTTCTCATCAAGAAACAGAATTTCTTCTGTAATCAATCAGTAATCAAAATTAAGKTGTCTTGCCTATGAGTGGATATCTCAAATTTTTCCCCTTTTTTGGGTACATTTTAAATATTTAGCTTGCCTTGGAGGTACAGGAAGCAGAACAGAGGTTTGGTGCTTTAGTGTGGCCACAGGTGTGTGTTTTGCAGTAGATTGCAAGCAGTGTATCTCGGACTAGAGACACTGGTTTAGGTAAGAGGATATTTTAGATTTGGTTATGGCATAGTTTGTTCCATTGGCTTTTTGCTCTTTCAGCAGTGATTTTTGGCTGTTTACTCATTTTCCCCTGGGCTGAACTATGTTTGTTTTGCCCTGAATGTGAGATCCCTGAGCCACCTCATTCTTGAAGCAATATAATGTTGTCACTGGTTGATTTGCCAACCTAATCCAACCTGGTGAAGGGCAGAACTCTCCACTGTTGGTGAAATAACAGGGAATTTGTCCCCAGTGCTTCCAGGATGAAGGTGGCCTTGCCATGGGGTGCAGAATGGGCACGGGATGCCTGGAAAGCTGGCTCAGGAGTTCATCTCATGGCAGAAAATGACCCAGGAACCTTATTTTTGTTACTTTAATTCTGTATACATCACAAACAAGCRAGCCATAATGGGAAAACCATTTTATCAATATAGTGTGTCAATGATATGGAGATTAAGGGCWGCTGGATTCCAGCACAAGCACAAAATATTGGGCAGAGCACTCCTATGCAATTTAATCCTTTAATCCATGCAGTAAATAAATGTTTTTGATCTGAARCACAATCACTTTGATTACAGTGGCAAAGGGGCACTATTTTTTATTCTGCTCTGTTATTTGGGCTAAATAGGAAAAAGACTGATGGAATTTTGACAGATGAAGCCTTATAAATATACTTTTCTTTGTGTTRTTTAGACAAACTAATCTTCAATAAGGGCACTGTTATTAGCAGAACACACCAGGGCTCAGTTTCTTGTCATCTGTCTCTTGRGTATGATAAATATTCTCCCAGAAGAGTTTAATTTTCAGAAATTTTGCTTTCAGAAAACAATATAATTGTTGTTCTTTTTAAAACCATTTTAAAATGAAAACAATTTTGGTTTTTATTTTCAATTCAGTGCATTTTATATTGAAAATTTTATTTTCAAACTTTAAAAACAGTAAAAATCAATTTAAATTTTTTCTGATTCAACTAGAAGCATAGTCAATTGCTTTTTTGATGGGATGCTGTTGGGATGTTCTCTATTTTACAAGCATTCMATTTAAAGTCAAATTAATACCAAATCTAATTTTTATTTTTTAAGTGGTAAACAAGTAGAAAAGTTGGTCTTTTTTATTATGCTAGTGTTGACTTATATTTTTCAGCTGATCTGCAGCTGGTGTTTAAGGGAATTTTATGTTTTGGGACTACCCAATTAAAATAATTGTGACCCTTCTACAGTGATGAGGGAGCAGATCACTGTGATTCAAGGTAGTTTTGAGAGAATGCATGAGGTATAAAAAAGGGAAAAAAAAAGATATTTTTGGACAGAGATGCAATTAACAAAGAATTTTAAAAGGTTCATTGAGAAAATGATGAATCCTTGCACATCCTGAGTGCAGCACTAARTAAACAAAGCAATGTTCACTCAATGCTCCCACTCTATATGGAGGAACTTGTGGGCTGTGTGTATAAAAATGAAAGGAATGAGGAAATTGTGATGTTCTGTTCTAAGCTCCTTATTCCTGGCTGCTAATTACAGTGGGAAGAGTGTCCAGGGTTCTGTGCCAGAGCTGCCTCTCGCTGGAGGCCGWGCAGGGATGGAGCTGTGAAAACTCCAGGGACAGAGCTGATGGTTTAGGAGTGAAGGAGAATTGAAGTAGGATGGATTATAATAATCTGGTTAAATTAATTGAGATCTAAAYGGGGCAGGCCTTTGAACATCTCCTAAGTAAATATTGGCAGGGTTTAGGGAATGTTGAGTTTRGTTTGTCCTTCAGAAACACCTCTTGGCATCTCTGTTTTGTGTTTGCAGTGTGGCTCCTTGAGAATATTTTACTTTTAGTTACCTCTTATTCATTACAGTTCAGAAAGCTCAAGTTTATTCTAGTTTTTAGTCCATTTTTTTAGAAGGCCCATTAGGCCCCTTAAAACAAATCTTTCCCAGTTTTGCATCCCAAACTTGTTGCTGTTTTCCAAAATTTGGAAAACATCATCCCAAATCACATGTGGATCCAGCTTTGGTGGCCATTGGGAGTTTATTTAAATTCTAATTTGTTTGTAATGCCATTTTCCTCAAAATGTTATAGAGCATGTTATTTCCATTTGTTTTTCTTTAAAGAGAAAAGACAAAATGTTGTGGATCCAAATTTATTTTAAGATGTAATTAATTATATTTTGATTTTTGAGCTGTCGATCCCTTGCGAAGCCTCAAATACATATTTTTAAGTGTAGAGCTTAAACATTTTGTGAAAGAACTGTCATTTTCTTTATTTACATGCTGCCCACTACAATGGGGTTTTTTATTCATCAGAGCTGTCTCGATGTAAATAGTAAAGTGATGAGGCAAACCCAGAGGGGCTTTTTAGTACAATTTTTTTTTTAAATGTAATATTTTAAGTCTGATTTTCCATCATACCAGCTATAAATCATAGCTGCTTACAGATATGTATGGAATTCTGTAGACTAATGATTTGAAAGTGCTATCACAGGAAAACAACGGTGTCGCACAATAGTTGACTCCCCCAGGAAATTGCAGAGCTATCTCAGTGCTCAGGAGGTTTAAAACTGTCAGTGCTTGGGAAAGATGAGTAATTGCAATCCTAGGTGTTCTCAGCCTTGAGTTTTAAAATTGTTTTCAACTCTCAATGCAAATGCCCCTTTCAAGGTGAGAAATGTCACACCAGAAAGGCTGCAGAGTTTCCAGGCAATTACACTGGTGAATAAGTGTGGATGGATTCTTGATAACTTCAAAATAAGCTCTTTTAAAATAAATAATAATAGTGAAAAAGACAAGAGGCCCTCGTAATTTATATATGGGTTGACTGGAGAAAATAAAGCATGGAGTAAATCTGTAAGGCTATTTAGTGATTTTTGGAGTCTGGAAACGATTTATCTGTTCTGCACTAAGGTTGSCCCTTCAGCCCCAGCTCCACAAAGGCTGTCAGGTATTATGTAATGACATGATCTAGTTCCACTCAGTGACATTCAAAGCCCCAGATCTCATTTTAAATTGCAAACCAATATTAATAGGCAGCAGACCATCAACACTTTATCTCTTGTTAATTTGACAGAATATATAAGCAGCAAATGGTTTCAGTTTTTTTCTCACCTACAGCTCTCTCTGCTGTAGAGAACATGAAGTCTTTCACAATAATGTTTTTCATGTTCATATTATGCCAGGAATCTGGCTACCTGTTCAGCTGATGCAAAAAGCCTGCTTTTGCCATTTCACAAATGGGAGAAATAAATCTTGTGTCATTTGCTATCAGGCATAGATTTGCAGTCTAAATGGAAAGAGCATTTTTTTCTTAACATTGTGACTCTGAAGCATAAATGAGTAAAAGAGGTGAAAATACAAATTTAAAGCAACTTTTCTTTAGGCAAAAAGAAGCAAAAAAGGATTAAAGCAGGTGAAGTACATAAATGGATAACTGGAGGAAAGAATTATATTAATAATGTATTACAGACAACTTTAAAGATATGAGGCTCTACAACTATTTTTATCTAGTGCTTTATGTCTGTGATTTGGAAAATTGCTTGCACACATGTCTAACATGGAAACAATTCCATTGCTTTCAGTGAGTTGGGAACAAATGGGGCAGCCATATGGGAATATGTTTTCCAGTTTAGACCTATCAGACTCTCCTTCTTTGTGCCTTTTCAAAGCATCCAGTGAAGTCAGTGGGAATTTGGGCCAGTTTTGGAGTTTTCATCTGGAGTTCATTTGAGCAGTCTCATAGCAGAGCTTGCTGCTATATCCTTTTAGGATGGAAATCAAGAACAAAAGAAAAATCAGGTATCATTTGACCCTTCACATGGTCTTTTCAGGACAAAACACATTCTGTTTGCTGCTCAGGAGGCAAACCTGAGGCACAGCATTGCGTTCTTGGAAGGATTTACCCTCCCAGCTCTGCAGATTGCAGGGCTAAGCCAGAGCTGGGAGAATATGGCCAGGCAAGCCTCATGCTCATGGCAGTGCTGTCTGCTGAGGGCAGCCTGAATCCATTCTTGAAAGTTTAAATTTGGGCTTCCTGAACCCATGGTGAGTGCCATGAACGGGCTGATGGCAGTTTAGAAACTTCTTGTCCTGTRTCCTCCCTCCTGGGGTGAGCACACCTGCACTCTGCTGGGTTAGACCAAACTAACGATGCTCCACTCCTTTCTGAGTCTGGCTTGGGAAGGCCAGGCCCAGGGGAAGCTTGGCATAGTGAAGTAGTTTGAAGCTATGACCACTTGCTAAATTATTTTAGTGTAGTGCAGCTGGAAAGAGTGAAGACATCAATGTCTGGGTATCTCTGCTCTAGTCCTGRAAATTGTGATTTTAGTTACAACTCTTACCTTTAAGGATCAATGGTATATATAAAGCTGCAAGCTGTTTCCATTATAATTTATCAACAGAATAAGATTTGTCTTTTTTTTCTCATAAGCATTTCCTTTTTCACTCTGAGGAAAAAAAAAGAATTTAAAAATACTTTTTCCCAAAGGATTAATTTTTCATGATACATTGATACACACTTGAAAACCAGGACCTATCATGAAAACATCATTCCTTACCTCCCAATTATGTGGAGTCATTGAGTTGAAAGCTCRTTATGCACTCCTGCCATGAGTAGATCAACACCATGCATCTATGAAGCAGAGCATTGATATGGATCTATTTAGATTTTTATCAGTTTCAGCTATGTGTAACCATTTTATTATAATTGACCTGGGTTTGTTTCTACATGTCTCCCTCATTAAAATGTATAGCACCTGGGCTAATGGATTTTGTTTCTATCAAGGTATAATGAGGACTGGCAGATCTGCATATTCTCCAAGCTCACCAAGAGCAGAGACAAATACTCCATTTTATTACCATCTGACAGAGACATAATGATTGCTGAGAAACTCATTACCATCATATTATGCAATGATTTAACTCAAAAACCTTGCCGTGCTGCRGCCTGGCAGTGGTAGAGCTCTTGGAAATGCCTGTTCTTGTTTGAATAGTGTGAACTGAACTGATTCCCTTCTCCCCATGTGCTGTACACAGTCCATTTGCTTTGCAGATTTCTGACTGACTTTGAGTGTATTTCATTACTGTGTAATTAAGGAATATCACTTAATGGTTAGAAAACACAAGTGATGGAACTACAGGTAGTGCAGGAAGTTGGTACAAAAGGGAGAAGTTCAAAAATATTTTTCCTTCCCTCTCAGTTCTCCCTAATTTGCACAACCTCTCAATACTCCTGGTGCCTCCTCTTTTGAGAGAGTTCTTGTGGCTCTTGGTCAACTTTGCTGCAGCTTTGCAGATACACACAGGTGCTTACAGATAAAAGCTTTTCAGCAGTAATTTGTGTCTTCGTTCTCTGTACAACTTTCCTCTTCCAAATGGTACTGCTGAGCTGATTTCTTCAGAGCTCAGTTTAGTGCAAAAGACCGTGACAGCAAATGTCACTGAGCRCAGTTTATCATTTGAACACAAAACCCCTCAGTAATGCAAAATAACACGGTTCAGCTGGCAAATGCTGGCTGCAATCGCTGCTCTTCCATGCTAGACAGGGGAGGGGGGTGGAYTGATAATTTGTCTCTGTCACCTGAGATAGGAGGTCCTTAAGTGTTCTAAATATCTATATCATAGTCAAGAATGTTCCAGTTAAGTTCTAACCCTTTCCAGCCTGCTTGACAAATTCACCTCCAGGTTTAACATTCCACTGTATGTGAAGGGGTGGGACCAATGTTCCTGTTTTTCCTTCCAATGTTTAGAATTCACAATGTTGAAATATGTTAAAGAGTTAATTTTTTCATATATGTATCTATACAGAAATGCACAGTTTTATTGCCTTTAAGCTCATTTGCTCCTGAAAACTTTAAAGATTATTTTACAAAAATGGTGATGTATATAAACCAAAGAGGTCTAGAAGTCCTTGGTGGCCTCCAGATGCCATCAATCCTCAGCTGATAAGTTTGTTTTTTTTCTATATACATTCAAGTCAGCCCCAGCTGGCTCCTCTTCAAAGTGGCCCAAAATCATTCAGCAGTATTGTCAGCCCCACAAAAGCAGGGACTCYTCTCAYCCARTGAGTACCACCAGGCTGGGATTTCYTTATCACTGACATAAGCAAAGAAATATTTCTTTTGTAATGCAATTTATGGGGGAAAGGTGGAAGAGTCTGTGAATAATAGTTACTGGCCAGCTTCAGCACTGAGGCTGTGGAAAGGCTTTCTGTAGATCACAGCATATTTTCTTTCCTGTGCCTTTGTCTGCTCTTTGGAGAAGGCAGTGACTCCATCCACATCTTCTATCCATGAATATGGAGTGTGTAAGAAAGTGCCATAACCATGTTTGAGTACTGAGAAAGAAAACACAGTTGCACACAGAATTATTTCCAACAAACTGGAGGATCACTGTCCCAACACACAAATTTGGAGCTCAAATGCTTCCCCATCTCACATTATTCTTGCACACAGAGTTCTCTGTGGATTGTATTGACTAGAAGGAAATAAGGTCACTGCACAGKGAGGCATTGAGCTTATTACTGATGTTGTAAAGGATTGTTTTCCTTAGATAAGTACAAGGATGTTGATAGCTAAACTATACCATGTGTTTGTTTTGGGTAAACATTTTGCTGTAATTCAATTTAGGAGAGGGATCTTTCTCTTAAAAGCATTGGACATGTCTGCATACTAATAAGAGATTAAGTTCTTTAGTTCTACATACTGGAGAGCCTCAAAACAGGTCATTTAAGTCCAGGAGGAATATTTTTTACTGTGTAATTATGAAATTAAAAAGACAGCACTGAAAATGACAGCTGGGGTTCTGACTTTGGAAACAAGAGCTGTGCTCTTTCTTGTGTTTGTTGGGTTGGAACACTAGTATGTTTTAATGTTGTAAAAAARCATAAATAAATCCATATGATAGAGAAAAAACAGTGATAAGARCTACAGTTGTGCAGCCCTCTTGTGCTCTTGGAAGTATTTCCATTGATTGCAGCAGGCTCGGATCTATTCATATTTCTGTGAAAATTCTGTAATAAATGAAGCTGCTTTAGGTCATTGGGAATGAAGGATAGCAGCTGTAGGTAGAGTGTTATTACCGTGCCAATAATCTCCAACTGCATTAAAGCTGTTACAAGGTGTCCATGGGAAATAGTTCTTTTTGTGAGGGCGAGATGATTTCTGAGTTCCATATGATCTGGTTTTTTAGAGGGGAGTTTTTCACTCCTGGTTTGTCCTGATTTCTCTTAAGTTCCTGATTTTTTGTTCTTTTTTTTCCCCCCACTGGTGTTCTGGTCATCCAGAGAGCCAGTATCATTATTCTGCTGGATTCCAAAGTTGAGCTTCTCACCTGGACTGGTGGGTTGACTCTGGCCAGACATTAGCTGTCCAACAAAGCTGTTCTATCATTCGCCTCCTGAGGTGAACAGGAGGAAAAAAAAACCAAAAAAAAAGGCTTGTGGGTCAGGATAAGGACAAAGGAGGCTCACTCAACAATTGCTGTTACAGGCAAAGCAGGCTTGAATTGAGGAAATAAGTTTAATTACCAARATTTCAGAAGTCACATGATTAAAAAAGCTCATTCTCTCTTGCATTTCCTCCCCTTCTCTTCTCCGTATGATGAGGGCCAGGCTAAATAATTACATTCTCTATTTAATCACAGAATGTGGTGCAGCAGGTAATGGTGCTGGTGATGCTGTCAGTGCCTTGGCTCTGAATCAGTAAAGTCAGCTCAAAAGGACAGCGAGGACTGTTCAGTGCTGAACCYCTTCAATCTTCATCTGCTCTGTTGAGACAGGTGCCACTTAATGCTAGGAGCAGTAAATGGCTTTGATGATGGGGAGACTTCTAAATGAGGAACATGAATAAAACTGCTTGCTCAGAGATGTTCAAAAATGTCCATTTGTCATTGTTACTGACTGGGATTTGGGTCAGAAAAAAATCTCCATGTCTTTACTAAAATTCTTACTGTTTTGATCATCAAAAAACGTAGTTTATTCTGTAAATCTAAGAAGTAAGAGCATCAAGCTGTACGCTGTAGGCCCTCAAAAGAGGGCTGATTTTTCTAGGTTTTTTTATTTTTTTTTTAAATGTGAACAGTGGTGTGCTTTGCAGTTCTGTATAGGCTGTTTTTAGCAGCGTGCCTTTTCTTCTCTACTGGCTTTGGAAAACTYGGTATTTTGATTCCTGCCTGGTCTGCCCAGTTTGTGAAATGAACCTTAATGCATCAATTAAGACAAGAAACACTTTGTGTAGCACACACCCACGGAGATTCCTGATGGCCATTTGGATGATGCCCAAGCTCTTGTAGTGGCTGCCTGTGGTGAAAATCCAACTGATTTAGTGCCTAACAGACCTCTGGGCGTGGATGGAACATGTTTGCATGATCCAATTGTGGTATCAAAGCCTCGTTAGCTCTGCCCAGGCCTTGGCTGGCTGTGAGTCTTTGATTTGCACAAAGCTCTGGTTCAGAGCTGGGGAAGGGTCTCGCTGGATCTCAAACAGGCTGGGACCACAAGAATTCCTGCTCTTGTGACACACAAGCTTTGCTGCAAGCAGTGCACCCAGACCTGCCTAAATCTGCCTCCTTTAGCCTCCAGCTCAGTTTTCTACTGAGCCCAATTAAAGAATTATCCTCATGATACAGTCCCTTCCTTCTTGTCAGCATTTTCCAGCCCTGCATTCACTGTAGGGTTTGCACTGTTCAGGGACCTGCATTTTGGAGAGTCTCTGTCAGGGAATAACTGTGTAGCCCTGATTGTCTGAGCAGTCAGGAGCAGGGGTTTCACCCCAGAGCAGACATTTCTGTAACAATGCCATTAATTGTCTCAGTGATAGGAGGGAAGTTTCACACACACTTTGAGCCAGTGTAAGCAGGTTTTACTGCCAAAACCAGCAGTTCAACCCTCCCTGTGCCCCTGGATGCTCTTTCCCATCTCAGAATTGCCCTTTTTGGTGAACTGGATTGTTTTTATTCTGATAAATTCCCTCATCGACTTCCCCACATGGCCACACAGATACTTGTCAACATGGATGAAAGTGTGGGTGGAGCTGGGAAAAATTCTGGAATCTTAGGGGAGCACAGAACTACCTSTTCTTGTGCCTGTCCTAGCTTAAGCCAGCCTAAAGTGTCTGTGAAACTACTGCCTCACATAAAATAATCTGCTCCTTTAGTTCTTCACAGGGTTCCCTCTTCAAAGTGCTTGAGCTGCAATGTGTGGTTRGAAGAGTTGCAGTGAGAGAATATTTGTTGCATATTGAAGATGGGCTCAATTAATCAAAGTTTGAAAAAAAACTTTCCAGGCTGAGAAATCTTTGGGTTTATTGCAGGGACAGAGTGAGGAAGTGGTTCTGGAGGCATTTTAAAAATTTATTATGTGGACTTCTTCTGGGCTATTGGCTTGCTTTGCCCAGCAGGTTCAATGGCTGGTCCACACTGTGACTCTGTAGCAGCACTGAAAATTTAAGTACATTTTGAGCTTTATGATATCTGTRTCTGTTTTATTCTGGCTTTGGATTTGAGAGAAAGAAGGAAGATGGTGTCAGGCCACCTCACTCCCTGTCCTAGCTGAAGGTGTGTTTGCTGCCCTGTGGATGCTGAAACATCATCACTTCCAGGGCTGGAGAAGTGTGGGGGTACTGGGACAATCTGAGGGCACTGCCCACGAGCTGGGACTGCAAAGGGCACTSTGTTGGTTTGGTTTGCTTTGTCTCCTTGTCCTTCCTGCACATTCCACTCTCAGGGGGCACCTACTCATTCTTATGCAGGGCCACCTTTACTCAGCCTCACCAGTAACATCACTGCAACTCACTTTTAATTGGCCAATTTTTTAAAAGCTGCCACAGTCTTTAGGTTCCTAATGACTCCTAAAACATGAAATGAATTTCTAGTCACTGAGACCGAAACAAAAATAAAAAAAGAGCTCRGTGCTTTCTCTACTGTGTTTTTCTTGCCTTTTCATGGGTGAATTATTATAAAGGAAGCTGTGTATCCCTGGAGACATTCATTATTGTAATGATAACTGGAAAGGGCTTCCTGTTGAGGAAATAATAAGTGTATCCTGGTTTGAATGAACTCCAAGAGAGCAAACTCTGTCCTTCTGCCTGTCCCAGCACGGTGCCCCCACAGGGGCCCTGATGATTTCTGTGCAGAGCACAAGGGAGAAGCTTCTTCTCACAGCACCCACCTCTGGCTGTGTTTGGGGCTCCAGAAGGGAGCTTAYAGAGCTTGGAAATACATTTCCCTCCCTCTAGGTGCCATCTGCTGTCACCTCCCATGGAGGAACCCTGCAGTGCCAGTGTGGGTACAGCACAGCAATGGGGAAGGGACAATGGGATGGCATCAGCTTTGGGGAGGAGAATGGCTCTCAAAGGACAGCTCTGTGAGTTTGAGAAGCAGAACTTGTAAAACAGCAATCACYCCAGTGCTTTGCACCATTCAGGAGCATTTTAGAGGGAAACCTTAGACATTTAGGTTTTCCTAACTTCCAACTTGGGAAGTTCCTCTTGCTAAGTTCCAGGAATTGGGCAGCCTTGCCCCTTACTCCCCTGAACCATCTGTAAATGGGGGGTGCTGGTAGAAAGGCATGAAGGACAACCATAGGAAAATAGTTTGGCTAAAATCTTCTTCCTTTCTATGCATATTTACYTCTGTGCACCTTTTGGACAGTTTGGGTTGTTTACTGTTGAGTATTTGCCCAGGCCTGTATTGGGGTATTTAGATTCTTTTTAAAGTGAGCTGGGGAAATGTATCAGTTCCAGCAGGGAGAGCAGAGAACCATGCAGAGTGTATGGCTGATTGGAAAAAAAAAATTAAAATAATTAAAGGAAATCACTGACCTTGGATTAAATGTTGCTGTTGGCTGCTCAGAGCATGGAGCTTTGCATAGCTGTGGGGTGATTATGCAGATCAAATGCACAACCAACCAGAAAATAGGAATTCTGTTTTGGAAAARGCTAGAATTGTGCAACAGTACTGCAACAGCATCTCTGCACCCAGGGTGGCTGGGGCAGGGCTCCTTCAGTCTGTATCAATAAGCTACACACACAGAGGCCAATCAAATTCTCCTTAGTTCAAAATCCTTTTATTCTAGATAAAAAATTTCATGGTTAATCATTATCATCTTGTTCCCTTGCTAGGTAATTAGTATTGCATTGTTGCTTTGTGCCTTTCCCTATGTTCCCTTCATGTTAGAGAAGTTTAATTGACATTAAAAGAAGAGGAAATTAAAGGGATTTTAATCAGTTGGTCTGTCCTATCTGTTTTAAAAAGAAAAGYTGGAGTAATAGAAAAATAGGCTGGTGTCTATGCTCTCTTATCATCCATTTTGCCGTTCATTACTGAATTGATGAGAATGTCTGCTTTGCATATTTAATCACAGAACTGCTTAAAATACCACTGGGGTTTCTTCCTGTTAGTGCACTAGAGGTGTCAACAGGCTTTTGCCTAAATATTATCTCAAATTTTTCAGCATTCTCTTGAAAACCAACATGTGAGGGGAAAAATGGGCACTTGCTGCAGTTTTCTCAAGACTCTTTGATATCTAGAACAAGATTTCATCTCATAAAGAGCTAAGTAAGAAAATAATGTTCTCATCTATGAGAACTCTTCAATTCTATAGTTAAACATAAGGGTTTGCTTGAAGCTGTTTATTTAGAGATTTTCTGAATCAGGACTTTGATGCATTAAGCTTGGAGAATCTACAAATGCCTGATGTCTGAGTTGAAAAATGGTCAGTAGACTTACACTGAAAGCAGTCAGAGTAGTTCAGGTCACAAAAAAGAGTATTTGGACTATATTAAATATTCAAATCCTGAGATATTTTGAGAATGCTCTAAATATAAGCCCTTTCTAGATTTTGACTCAACAAATAAAATCAGTTTAATATATTTTAATGACCTGGATGAAACCAGAAAAAATTGGTCTCATTTTTCTTAGGCCAAGATGGTGAAGAACTGTTATTGTTTGTTGGTGTTTCCTATAGTGGAAAACAAATAMGAATTTTAAATATAGTGTTTATTAGGCTCTCTTMTTTTCTGAAATTTGCAACAATGAAGAAAATCAGAGRACATTCTTTAAATAGCCTTGGAKAAATTTGCTAGAAGAATAGGAGTTCYGCAATTTATTGTGTGCTGTTCAGAGGTGAACTCAAACGTGCCACTAGCAGGCATTTAATACAAAGCAAATTGTTAGGGACTTTGGGTTGTACACACTGGAATGAGCAGCAGGGCTCCCACTGGTTTCAGTGTGCTTGGAGTCAGGCAGTGAAAATGAGATCCTGGCAGTTCTCCAGTGCAAGCTGATGGCAAARCTCCCATTGCCTCATTAGGGGCAGGATTTTATAGCAGGCTTTGCTAAGACTTCATTCCCACAAAGCTTTTATCCTCAAAATGAAGGAAAGCGTGAGATGCATTTCACCGAGTCCGTGTTATTGCTGTGTAGGTGGAAAGCAGTTAAATGCCATCCTTGGGTCTGGCTTTAASAGCCTGGCTGGTGATGGGAGATGGYTTTCAGCAGCTYCTTTRGTCWTTTTTGGGACAGGGAGCCTCTCCTGATCTGGGGCTTACAAGCTCTGACTGCGTGGAACCCGCAGAGTGACACATTGATGGGAACACACCGTGAAAATGGTGAATATTGAGAGGGAGGGACCTTGCTTAGATCCTCATCACCCACATCTCCAAACCATGGAGGTGGCAGAGCTTTTCTGAATCCCAACATGCAGTGTTTGTAGCTCGGATTTTGTTCTTGGCATGTGACAGCAAGTTGGAGAAATTGCTTATAAACCTCAAGACCTTCTCCAGGGCCCCACACACTGTGAGCCAGAGGGAATTGTGCTGTTGCAAGCACAGTTCTTGGAGTGTGCCCATTTCCAGCWGTGAAATGCTGCTGTGATCAGGTGGCCTTTGGCAGGAGTGAGACTGGAGAGGAGCAGGCTGCCCAGTGGCACTGGGATGCTCTGTGTGTGGATGCTGCTGTATCATCCCAGGATTGCACACAGGAGATGCAGACAGGGGAGCAGGGAGGCTGCTGGACCCAACCCTGACACTCAGACCTGTGAAGGGCTGCCAAGCAAGGTTTGCAAACAGGGGCAGTGTCACTGTGTCACCATGTCACAGGTGGACAACATGACCTCCAAAACTCTGCTGTGAGCTGATAACACTGAGAGGAGCAGGATGACAAGGCTCTGCTGCCTAGCATGGTCTGTGAAGGGCAAAAGTTCCTCCCTCCTCTTGTCCTCACACTCACTCACTGGACAATACCTGTGTTGTTACAGCAYTTTTGCATTGTGTGCTACTCTCTTCCTCCATGCCCAAAGGGAGCATTGTGCAGTCTTTTTGTTTCAGGTGCTGTAATTTTTCAGCTCCCCCCACGCGGGAACATGCCCTGGGATCTTGCTCAAGCAGTAGTTTTGYTGTGCTTGCTTAGAGAGCTGTGACCTTTCTTCAGAAATGCAAGTGCTGCCCTTGGTTTTCAGCAAAGARAAGATGAGCACATATTTACAACTCCACATAATTATATTTTATGATAACCYGATGCTAATGTGAACACCAAATTGAACATAAGAATCTAATTGTGTACTTCCTGTTGAATAATGCAAAGACAGTAGCAGTCATTAGCCTTGTGCTGTCTGAGAATGCAAGRCTCTTCCCTCTCTGGAAAGCACACAAACAGAAGACAAAGAAACAGAATCTCACAAGGTTGTCATTGTTCCTTTCTCTCAAATCAGAAGCAGTGTCTCAGTSAATCAGATTGCCAGCCTTGAGCACTCCCTGGTGTCTGGATGCTTACAAAAAGGGTCTAAAACATGTTGTACCATGCTGGATTCTTCATCACCAGTGGTTGCACTAAATGCCCATCTGGTTTTGAAATGTTGACCTTGGTCTGATGCTCTGTACCTGCTGGTGGCCTCAGCCAGTCCCCCAGGGCTCTGCTAATGGGGCAAAGTGGAAGGAGAGGAAAGAAATGAAACATTTTGTGATGAGTCTGAAGGATAGAAAGAATGAAAAGTAGCAAATGGACCACATTTACTGTTTCTGGGTAACACATTTATAGCATTCTGCAAAGTGTCCGGATCAAATATCTCCAGCTTCACTTGCAGATTCAAGTCCAGGACTTGGTGTGAGGTCTTGATCTTCAAACCTCTTTTCAGTAAGGAACCTTCCTTATGGAGAATTAAGGAAGAATTTTATTTGAAGCAGAGTGCAAGGCAAAACAACCTGCAGACGCAGTTCATTAATGAAATTTGGAAGTGGGTTGCAATGTTTTGACAAGGCTGTCAGAACAGTTGTTTTAAAATAACTGACCCAAGCTGTGGTCACTCAGTGCTTCTGCAAATCCAGGCTTTAGTGCGGGGCTATTCATCAATTCAGAGAACTGAAATGTAACTGTACAACAAGAACATACAAAATGGAGTGAAACAACAGATCAAAAGTTTCTTGATTTGTGCCTCACATTTCCTTTCTGTCCCACTRGTGTTCAGGGGGCAAAGGACGAGACCAGAGGGGATCTTTCCCCTAATGTAATCTCCCAGCAGAAGAGAATTTTCCTGGGAGAGGGATTCAAAGAGGCCTGAAGGTGATCCTTGTTCCCAGTGGATGGTGTATTTAGGGCTGGCACTGGAACAGTGGCAGGATTTGATTCAGGGTGTGTTTCTTTGACTGTCCYGTGGCAGTCACATCCCACTTACAAACAGTTCTTACACTGTTAATTCACTCTGGGGGGATTCAGATTTGCACTGTGAGTTCCAGACAGCATCCCATACCTGGAGAKCCYTCCTGTGTTACAGCAGCAGCTGCWCAGCCCTGGGTRGGTAAAAGCTGTAAGGATGCAGAGTGACTGTAACACACAGCCAAAGTTCAGAGCATATCCTGACATCTGTGGGTTTGCACTGAGAGCAGCAGAGGCAGCTCTGACTCACGATTGTCCCTGTTTCTGGCAATCTCAGTATTTGCAATCACCATTGGGTTAATTGTTATGAGAAGTGCCACTCTGCCTCACACATCTGATGCGTGTTGATTGTAGCTGTATAACAGAGCAGTTTGTAACCTTCTGCTTCTTGTCTGTGTGAAGGGGATGTTTCTTTTCACTCTTGTGACAATTGAGAAATTAAAAGCTGTCTCAGCTGGGGCTGTGCATGATCTGAGTCTCAGGACTGCCTTCTTCTGTCATAGAGCTCCTGTCACTCCTTTGGGGAGGCTGTGCAAGTGAGTGTTTGCTTATGTCAACAAGCATGGTGTATTGTGCCTTCAGATTGCAAGGGGGGATTTCTAAGAATTCAGAATGTATGTAGAATTYTCCAGGCTCTGAAAGTGCAAACCATTGCTCCTGGAGTCAACTTAATGTGATTTGAGGTGAATGTGGGCACAGCAGAAGTGTCAGTTCCTTGCCAGGATCACCTGGTCAAACTGGAAGCACTGCAGTTTTGAGTGATGCTCTGAGATCAAACTGTTCTTCTGTGGCCCAGCCTCAAGAGAGCAAGAAGGATGCTCCTGGCTGATTTACAAACTTGGTTTTATGAATGTGTCTCTGTGATGAAAGATCAAAGTAACATCAGTTTTGGTGGCTTTTCCCTTGACCCGAAGGTTTATTACTTTGTGTTTGGTATTATGCCAGATATGAGTGGTTTGGGAGAATTCCTTACTCTTTTTTGTTTCTTCCTTCTGTTCCATTCTGTAAATCCCAAATCCAGCATGTTGGGCACTGCCCAAGTGCATTGCTCAGGTCAGGTGGGTTRCACYTRGGRCTCTGGCATTGCTGACTCTGACATYGCTGTCTTTYTCTCTTGACAGYWACTGCTTAKCTCTGCTGGCTCTTTATTCTTCCTGATGTTTATTTATAATAAATTTTGTGAGTATTATGAAGATAGCCAGCATTATGAGCTCTTCTTTTATCTGTAGATTGTCTAAAGAATGGTCTGTAAGATTTTCTTTATGGCAAAACCAAGCATCTCAGTGTTTCCAGGTTGTATTTCTATGTGTRCAGTGTGCAGGTTGCAAGGTGAGGGAGGATTTTCCCCTGGGGCTGTTTCATGCTGCGCTTACATTTCCCACTCTCTGGTACAAATGGCTTTTTGGATGGATTTGTATCTCATCTGAGAAGCTAACTCCCTCTTTTGGTAATTTATCCCTCTTTTTTTAAAATCTTCTATTTTTTTTTTCTTCTAACCTGAGCAAGAACAATTTTGCCTTGCTCAATGTCAGATCTTTGAAGAGGAACATTTTAACTACGGTTATTTGAGGATTTTAAGGCAGCAATTCTGAGGCATATTTTAAAAGAATATTATTTTGCTACTGAGAGAAGGAAGCAATGTCTGCATTTTTCTGTCAGATTACTGAACTCTCTGCCTTCCCAGGCTGAGACTGCTTATGTCCTTCTCTCATTTTTGTACTGCAGATGCTTCCTTGACTGATTTATTTAGTACTGGTCAGTGTCTCACAACTGTGATTGTTGTGTTTTATCATCCCTGGAAGTGGACCTGTGCCATTTCATTGCTAGGGATTGTCCCCACAGCTGGTGTCACACTCTGGTGGCCTCAACAAGAGCCTGGCACGAGACTCTGAGTGTTTTACTCTGGTGAGCCCCTTGCCCATGTACCTAAATCCACCYRAAATCCACCCAAAATCACTGCTCCAGGTGAGCAGGGGCAGTTTTCCTAGGTGGAACATTTTCCTGGCTGAATATTTCACCTCACCCTAGCACAATTGTGAGTGGCACCAGGGTGATTCCCACTGCTGGAGGGAATTGCTTTGGGGATATTCAGGGTGTGAATAACAAGAAATGGCCCAGCAGCCACTGAACTTCAAGCAGGAGGCAAGGTGCTTTTCATAATTCTAGCACATACTTAAATACTTTTGTGAATCTAGGTTTAGTTTCTCTAAGACCACATCTCCTTGAAAGTCCTGGGGCTTAGTTCATCTGTTTAAGCTTTCAAGGGAGCTGAGGAAAATGCTCTGATGCCTATGAAAGTTAGACAAGTCTGCCCTCTCAACAAAGTGTAACCTATGGAGGACAAATAAAATGTTTAAAGAACAAACAACCCAAAAAGTACTGCCAAAAAGCACACTAGGAGGTTTGGCAGTTGTATGAAAGGAAGAAAGTTATGGAAGAGAATAGATCTGATGGACATCACAGCCCATTTTCTGGGAAATGGCACACAACAACATTTTTGAATCTTTCAGGAGCAGAGAAAATGCTTTCAGCTCACTGCTTGTAGCATTGTGWTGCAGCTTGGCTTTGTACTGAAATACCAATAATTTCATATTTACCTGAGAGTGAATGTCTTTGCAAGCAAGAGGGTGAGAATGACAGCCTGAAGTCTGGAAGGATTGGTGTTTAGGCCTGACTTTGGTTTGAGTTTTGAATATAATGAAAATGGTCTTGATTCATATAATAACCAATAACTTCTCTCATCTTTTTAAAAAGGATGAGTGGATGCTCTGCAGAGTGACATCTCATGCATGCACAGCTTTTCCTTGGAAGGTTTTRCCCTTTGTCATTCACATCTCTCATGGTTACTGAAGCACTGTCATTGTTTTGGAAGATAAAGTATTTTTTTTCTTTCCAAATTATTCCTGCTAATGCTACTTAATTTTTTCAAACAGATCAGTGTATTGACTTACTAACTCCAGTCACTAGGAAGCAGGACCAATCCTGTGAACAGCAGAGGATAAATCTGTCAGGCAGATGAGTGGGGATTTGTGTTACAGAGAAGTCAATACAAGACTGYTGTCCTGAAGTCCATAATCCATTTAAGCTCTTGTCTCAACACACATTAGTATGTACATTTTCCTGTAGAGTAATCAGCATTTACCCTGAGATGGGTCCCTGCCTTGAAACTGGGCAGTGCATGTTTCCAATATGACAAACGTACTTTCTATGAATTATTCCACAAAACTTACACACTGACCCTTTTGTTTTCATAGTCTCCAAGTACTGAAGAAATCCTGTCTGCATTCCAAACCCATATGCACAAAGAAGCTATTCCATTATGGAAATACAGAATGTGGTGGGCAAGTTTTCTTGAAAGGGTTTTATTTTGTAAATCCTATAAGGGAATTTCAAACCTACCAAATTCATAATGTGAAATATCATCTAGGGGAAGGGATTGTTTCTTTCTCTTAGTTTTGTTTGTATGGGTTTTATTTTGTTCCTGTATCACAGCTTTGCACCAGTAGCTTTTGGTATGTTGTCTTCATGARCTAGTGTTATATTCCCATTTCTCCCCCTCTGATCACCAAAAATGAGAGACTCTAGTTAAAAATCCACTCACTTCTTCCTAAATATTTCCAGCTGGGAGACCAGTCAGGCCTGTATCATTTTCTTTTGGTAGTTGTCAATGTCATTTCCCTCTGAGGTATTGTTTGTTCACTGTGCCCATGATTGTTTTGCAGCTATTGCTTTCAGCCATGCCATGCACTTCATCTGTCAGAGCCAGGAAATATGTCTTAGCCTAATTATGGTGTTTGTGAGGAACAAACTGATCAACTGAGYTCTAGTTTATTATTTCCAAAGATAGATCTAAAATGATGTATGTACAATGTGGGAGCTTTTTGTGTGGTCAGGGGAGATGACAGTGAAACCCAGGAGGAAGGAAGTGGCATGTGGATGTTATAGCTCTTGCTGCTGGTTTGTATCCAGCACTGACCAGAGGAAATGGSTGAAGGATATTGGATGTTTTGCCCCTCTGTAGTTAACCAGGCGTGTTTTGACCTGTGGTTTTTATGRGATGATTAAACTGCAGCGTTTGGAGGCAGTTCCTACACAGGCACGGTTCTTACAGTTGATGTAGTATAGGCACAAATATTGACCAAAGTTTGTTTTCAATCAGAAGGACATGTTGATTTTCTGGCTTCTTTTCAGAAACTGGCTCCTCAAATGCCAGGCTGCTGTATGCCAAAGAGCCAATACCTGCCTGCCCAGTGGTTTATTTTACATGTGGAATTGTGAAATGGATAGCACTACTCAAAAACTTATTATTTAGTGTGACAGTGGCAGGGATGAGAGCAGTGTTTGGTCATGTTTTATAAGGGAATCTGCTCTGGGCTTGGCACTGGATTCCCTGGTGTAACAGAGCTGCTTTTTTTCCTCTGTATGTCATGAGGACTAAGTGGAGGGTCTTGCCTGGGTGACCTTTWTCCCTGCAGGAAGGAATAAATAAAATCCATGAGAGTTTTATCAGAGTCCATCTGCTAAAGAGAACTTTACAACATTGAGAAGTCAGCTGGATTAAAGGATCAAGATAGCTTTCTGAAATTCCGGGGCTGAGAGTTCTTTTCTGACTGTAAATAACCTGTTGCAAGCTTATCACAAAGGAATATAGCACATAATGGACAGTAGTGAAAATCTAGCCATCAAATTATTAACTAAATAAATAATCTGCAGAGGAAACCCCAACCTGATACATGCTTTCAATGGCTTACAAATAATAGGAAATGCTTCATCATTTAAATTGGTCTTTCAGCGTGTTCTTTAATGAAATTGCCTTTTTGTGGAATTGATGGAATGTATGTCTTCATACACAGTGGCAATTTACTGAGGTGGAGTCAAGGTCTTTTCTGGAAATGTTGACACCAGAGTGAGTCAACTTCCCAGAAAAAACACCAACGACCTACATAGCTTTGAGTTCTGTATTGACAGTGGGATCTTAAAGGCAAGAATGGCACATGKATATACAAGTGAAACCTTATTCTCAGTGTCTGTTCTTGCACTTTGGATATTTCTGGTCTGTTCCATGCCCCAGGATGGGTGAGGACTCTTTGCAAAGTTCTGTTGCCYGTATTTGTCTTGTGATGTTTAATGAGTCCTTTTTAACAAGGCTGTGCTAATTGAGTGAACTCAGGGTGAAATCCTGAGGGTGGCTGTGAAATTCTGTACCCCTGATGTCAGAAATGGTCTTTGGGAAACCAAAACAAACACAAAATTGTGCCATGCTCCTTACCCA